>NC_090218.1:9822500-10122500 GCF_033026475.1 Channa argus
GCAGAACAGGCATTTATTCTATTTGTCTGAACAGTTTCTTGTAATTCTGATTTTCCATCTTTATTTTTTGTGTGGATTCAGCTGTAGATTTATTAGCTGAGCATATTTGTTCAGTAGATTCTCTGACCTAAGCGTAGCTGAATAGCGAGAGACTAAGAACCCCGTGCCATGCAACTGATAAAGAGGCAGGATGCACTTGTTGAGCCAGGTGGTTGTCTGCTGGTAAAATAAAGACTTCATTTTTGCTAAATGATGCATTTGTAGTGTTTTTCTAATTATTTTTCATATGCTTTCTTGGCTACGTGCCAATGTACAGGTCGGTCAGCCAGAAAAACACCTCTCTCCCCAGATGGCAGTTCTGCATGTTAGAACACAGGCATTTGCATCAAAACACAACAAAACATAAATATGCCTTTACCAGAGAGCCAGATGCACAAGATACAGATGTACAATTTGCTTTATAGTTATAAGGATGAGGTAACAGACCAGCCTTACAAAGGTGCTATGTGAAGTTCCAGTCGTTTAAATAAAAAAACAATTCAATATTTGATGAAAGCATTTGTGGTTACTTTGTTCATATGTAAGTAATGTGGGCCAAAAATCCACAGTCTTTGTTCTCCATTCAAATCAATTCTGACCTAATGTGAGCAGTCATTGTCTGAAAATTTAATTTGTTTGGCTGGCTGTTGTCAGTATCAGAATTCAACTACAATCTTATTCTAACCCCCTATTGTCCTTTGCAGCAGTGAGAATTGGCCAAAAATTGCTTAATCTTAAGAGAATCTCTCTTTGTTTATTTCTGTGAGCATATTACGTCCTAACACTACACACTCTTGTGCCCCAATCTTCCCCTCACACCATCACCATTCTTCCCTGTGAAGCACATGTGTGAATGTTGAAAGCAGCACCATACTTTTTTTTTTTCATCACACAATCCACCAGAGATTGAAAGGCAGTGGAAGAAAAAAAAGCATAAATCAGGAGAGAGTCCCATAACTCTGGGCTGTTGGACTGTACCAGGGCTTTTTTTATATTTATATATATATATATATTTGTGAAGATGCAGCCACATAGCAGCATGGACACAAACAGAATGGGACAGACGGAGAAAGAGACATAAGATATGCAGGCAGGAAGATGGGATAAGAAACAGAATGTGGGAATGAGAGGAAGAAAATAAACAAAAACACTGGTGTTATGGAATGAGATTTAGCTTAGCAGTTGAGCCAAGAGCAGTTTCTCTCTCTGTAATATATATGTCCCTTCAAGGCCCCTTATGATAAATGAAAGACTATTGAAAAAGGGTCTTTGCCTATTTCTTTGTCCTCCTCTCTTTCATGCTGAAGTACAAGGCTTTAAAACAATAAAACGTGAAGCCACATGGTTTTGTATGGACAAAGCATAACTGCTAGTGGAGGAAAGAAACATAAGCTGAAATGTTTTGATATGACTGTAATAATCTTATTTAGCATAAAATCTGCAAGCCTTTAAAATGCAAGTGAGGCATAAGTACATCAAAACGCATTTCCAGAAATCAGTTAGTACTGCATATTCTTTCCGTACCCACTTTATCCCTTGGCCCCAATAAAAGATGGGAGTGCAACCTGTTACACCTGGACAATATGGACAGTTTTTCCACAACTTTGCTTTCTACTACAAAGGCTTAACAAACATTATCAAATTCAGTGTTTTGTTTTTTCCTGTGACTGCTGCTACAAAAGTCAAGTGATGACCAATCTGAAAACCTCTGAGTTATCAGTACTTCTACAGTAATCGTTTTAAGGTTGAGTTAAAAGCTCAATGCTGTCCTGCAACACACCTGCAAAAACTAACAGGCTTTTTGGAAAAACACTGCAGTGCTGTAATTTCCCTACATGTGAAATAAAACCCATTTCCCCAGGTGATCTTTTAAAGCCCAGGTAGAAAGTAGGAGGCTGGGTTTTCTTCCGTTGGCTTCTTGTCAGAGTAAAATGAGGTTACACACACTGTTTTCGCTTGTTTAGGTTACATTTAAATATTTTAGCTATATGTTGATTTGTCTTCCCTTTTGGGGGGTTCTGGGTTTGGGAGGCTGTACCACCACTGACTGGTACAATGTCAGCCCTTCTTTTTCAGCCCTTTTGACTTGTGTTGTTAAGGCATTTTAGACAGCACCAATATTGTTATTAAGGCTACACTGTAATTCAAAAAATAACGCAAATTAAATTTGTGGTACTGAAAAGTAGTACTTTAATTTCATCAGTGTGCTTTGGTAACTGTTGCTTAGTGATTTATTTTTATTTATTTGCTTACATGTGTTTTGATTATGATGACTTTTAACATAGGACTTAAATTTGGATATAAAGCATTTAGAATTTCATTATAGTAAAAAAGGACTTTCTAAAATAATTGCATTTCGAGTTCTCATACACTAAAGCCTACGGCCGATCAGTGTGTAACTAAGCCGACACTTTTTTGACGGTGTCGTAGTTGTTGTCTAAAAACCATTAAACACATCAGCTTGACACACTGGTTCACATGGTTCTTCATTTCTCAATGCTTGGTCAAAATAGTGTTAAAAAACATCTTGCAACACAAATGATCCTAAGTCCGCTTGACATCTTGCACGTGCACAGTTGACTCTTGGTTTTACTTCAAACCACTGCAAAAGTGAAGGAGATTCAAAACATATGAGGGAAACTGTTGTTAAAAGCATCTCCACATTGTGTTTTGAAATGAAGAAACATGCCACCCAGTGGAGCAGTGTGTCTGGCTCATGTGTATTTAGACCTTTTTTCAGACATATTGAAGGACATCACCAGAGGGAAAAAGTTATTCAGCGTTGGTTTTACAAAATGATCAAAGTTATCCTTTGTATACATTAAGTGACACAATAAAAGGTCACTTTGACTTTTTAATAGATTTGTTAGCTTTCTCTTTGCCCCACTTGCAGTTTTTGCTACCATAAACAAGTTACAAAGAATTTATTGCATGTAATGATTATGCAAATATACAGCTTACATTGACATACAATTTATGTTGTCAATGAAAATGGTTGTTTTATAATGTTTTCTTTTATTTGTCCACATCCTGTAAGTAATCTCAGTCTACTATTTTTTTTTTTAAAGAATATCTTCCCTTCTGGTGTCACTTAACTTTTTTCCATTTTGTATTTTAACATGTTTTCGAGATCTTTCTTGTTGACATTTTCTTGATACTAGTGGAGTGATCTATAATGTTTCTAGCCATCATCTCCCGACTCAAAAACACAATTTTACGAATCAATACCAGACTAAATGACTTTTTGTGTGGTGTATAGGAAATTGATGCACTTTTCTATTTTTTCTTATCCTCTGAAGTGGTACCCCATCGACTCCTCTCATCCCGACCTTATCCTACGTGCTGATTTGACATTTCCTCTTAAAAGGCCACAGATAGATCATGTGTTTGTAGACTGGGTTCAGGAAGATGCTGCTGTACAAGGAGTAATGAGCCTTGTCATACTGGGAGACAAGCTGCTGCAGATAAGTTTGTGTTCTAGGAGCAAGCTGATTTTTATGTGGCAGTGCTAAATATTACTTGTGATTTGACAGGGCTTTGTAAGGTAAAAGTGAGATGCTTCGTATGTGCTCTGCTTTGCTAAGATGAATGCTATTAAAACTACAACACCTAAAATAAAATGACGCAGGATATTTAATCATCTGTTCAAACAGAAATGCATGATTTCTTTATTTTTGTGTAAAATACAAGTACAGGATCTAATTTTGTGTTTAAATTACAGACTAAATAAGGTGATTTCTTATCTAAAGTAATTAGAAAGTGATGGCATTTGCAGAGAACATGCACTACTCTGGGAAATGCAGATTTTGATGATATTGGTCCTCTTTACCCGCACTGTAGGGAAAGTATATAAGTGTATGCCCAGAGAGATTTCATTCAATTTTCTCAATTCTGGCAGCTCTAATCTCAGAGTGCAATCTCTTCGATAATAAGCAAGTAGGCTCCCAAAAACAAAACAGCCTGATAGAGATCTGTTTAAGATCAAGGCAAAGATTAACCACTGCAGCTTTGTTGATTTTTATACCAGTCATACCAAATCCTGCAGTCTGTGTAATTTTCATTTGCTTTTCAGATCACCCACCATCTACATATGCACATCTGTGAGTGTCTATTGACCTTGGCTCCTGTGGAGTGTGTTTGTACTTGTGGATGAGTGCATGTAATGGAGTGCAATGGAGGAGTAATGAGGGAGAAAGTGCAACTATAAGAGTAGGTGAGGCAGATATGAAGATAAACAGCTTCACTCGCAAACAAAAATCAATTCTTACTGGATTATTTCTTCATCTTTGGAGATTACTCAAAGTAACAACATAACAAAAAAAAAACCTTGCACAAAAAGTAAAGTACAGAGTAAAATAAAGGGACAGTATTGAGTAATTATTGAGAAGTGAATGTGTGCACATGTAGAGTTAGCTAGAGTTAATTGATATAGGAAAGATTTTATCACACTATATTTTGCCCATATTAGTTAATATTGTTATACAGTACATATTGATATATAGTATATTCAGGTCATGTTTGTGTAGAGTTGGAAATGGGCAATGTCAAATGTCAGCTGTGAAAGAACTTGACAGTCTATTGCACATCTGATGTGGTCAGATATGTGGTGTTTCATCTGTGGTAACACCCATCGTGATGTACTGAAAAAGCCATGAGTAACCTTCTACACTTCAACAAGACATTAAACCACTGCTAACATGAAAATATAGAATTTTTACTTTTGTATTTTGTCAGTGTAAGTCCTTTTGAAAAGTATAAGCCCCTCGGCATTGTGTGTTTTAAAGCAAGAACACTTTTGTTGTCTGTCAGTTCATGAGCTGGAATTTCTCATTTTCAGCTGTATGTAAAGAAACTGATGTGATGTGATGTGCCTGTCAACACTGGAAAAATGGGATGGTATCGTTAGCTAGTCGAGGAGGATGTCTTTTCTGAGAGCCTCACGGCATGTTATTGACCACGGGTCTAAGTGCTGGCATTTGAGTAGTTGTTGAGGAAATTATTGTAATTGTTTTCCTATCGGATACAAAATTAACAAAAGTTCACCAAAATAGCTGCAGACTCCTGCCTTAACACAACACAAGGTGCTACAGTACGCTGTGGAGGTGTGTTTCTATATGATTGTTGCTTCTCATTCATCCATTCACATACACAATCACACACAGTGCATTTTATTGCTGCCACGCTGCCCTGAGAGCAACTTGGGATTCTCTCACTTGCCCATGGACACTTGGACACTTGGACACTTGAGTGGCAGTCAAACCACTGAGCATGTGGCCCATGCTCCACCACCTAAGCTGCCTGCACTGGTGTATGTATTCAACAGCTTATTAGATGTCGAAAAACACACTTCCGTGAAGGTATCGCACACAACTGTTTTGTCTTATTTCATGACAATCAGGAGTGAACATTGTTATCCTCTGCTAGTGCGTGATTTCTGGTTGGTGTCACGTTGCACAGCAGATTACACCCAACCAGATTCATCTACTTTTTTGGGGGGTTTTTTGCCCAGTACTGCACAGTTGTTGTTGTTTTCAAGACAGATGATAGGTGGAAGTCGAATTTTCTATCCATCAATTTGTGACGAGAATTTAGAACCTATTCCATTTGAGAACTGGTTCGGTCAGAATCATGTAGCTGTAAATATGACTCACATTCTGTAAAGGTATATTTTTGGAGGCACATGATTCTGACTGATGGATAGATATAGATATATAAATATATGCATAAAAAAATAAAAAAGCTGCAATGTGATGTATTTTCTTGACATCAGTGTGGATTCACCTGCCAAAAAAGATTGGGAACCCCTAAAGAGACCCATGTGGAGGTCTGCGCAGAGGCAGACTTGGCCCTGCGGCTCAGAACAACTGCCAACACACACATTAAGCCTGGCACTTGGTGAGGTCCTGGCACCAAATGAGCCGTGCTGTCTATCAGCCTCCTTCTGTTTCTCTCTCCTCATCCTTTCCAGATCTTTGCTCTCTAGACCATACATCTATGCCACCTTGACAAAAAGACGGGTGAAACAAAAAAATGTACCATTGAAGGAAAAACTTATCAAGATCAGAGGAACTTTTAGAACCAATGAAAACAGATAAGTGGGCAAAGAGAGGAAAAACTGAGGTAAGGGGTGAACAACGTTGAGCTTTGTGGGCTTCCAGGAATTGGTTTGGACGCAGACCACGACTGTTCCCTCACAGGCCTCTCAGTCACACTGCAGCTTACATTTTTACTTACTTAGGAAATAAACTGATCAAAAAAATGACCTCAGATTTTTACCTGCCCCCCCCACTGTAATGCATTGGAGACATAGCTGTGGGCCCTGCATGCCTCAGGAGACCTGTGACTTTGGGTTGGTATCTAATTTATACAGTGAAAGTTTGTTTTAGCAGTATGCCAATTAAGGTCGAGATTGTGAGGATACGAGGATGAGCGTAAGCCTTCAATGTGCGCATTGTTATTTTGGCTTTTGACTAAAATAAAGCATCACTTGCCCTTTCAAGAAATGTCACTCATTAACTATTGTTAGCGCTCATCTCATGCTGTTCACCTGCAGTATAATACTTATTGTTGCAGACAGATTGTTAGCAATTAGCAGCTTTTGTGTGTCGTCTTCAATGAAAGAGCTTGAATCTTTTTCAGCCTTTCACTGAATTCTCTCATTACATACAGAATAAGTGTCAATAGATGCAGCTTACATGCATAGCACAAGTGTTGTGGAGGTTTTGTGGCAATCCAATACAATACAATTACGCTTCTCCATCAAGGAAAATAATACACAGTTTGTAAATTGTGCCAAATGGTTATGAAATTGATTTAGTTGATCAACATAACAATAAATTGAAATAGATTTAATCTTTTTTTTATTTCCCTATTTGTACATTCTTTAACATGACCAGTGGAGGGTTCCGACTTTTTAGAAGAAAGGATTGTC
Source organism: Channa argus (assembly GCF_033026475.1). Classification (NCBI taxonomy): domain Eukaryota; kingdom Metazoa; phylum Chordata; class Actinopteri; order Anabantiformes; family Channidae; genus Channa; species Channa argus. The sequence continues at coordinate 9,829,471 of NC_090218.1, forward strand.
CACTTCTTTTCCTTTCGACTGTTCTCCACAGTGAATCATGTGCCTCCATCTAACTCTGTCCTCTACATCCTTTTCTTTCACACCAACTAACTTCATGTCCTCTCTCACTACATCCATACACATCCTCTTTGGTCTTCCTCTAGACCTCCTGCCTGGCAGCTTCAACATCAGCATCCTTCTACCAATATATTCAGTCTCTCTTCTGAACATGTCGTCCTCTGCTCTGCCTTTGTCCTCTTCATCTTCCTCACCACCAGTCATTTTACACACCACCATCCTGTGTTGTCTGGCTTCAACAACATTGAAGATCGTGCCTTGAATTTCCAGCTTCAGACTCATAAACCTGTCTGATACTCTTTTCACCTCTAGAACATTCCTCACAAACTCCTCTTTCAGGATAACTCCTACTCCATTTCTCTTCCTATCTGACCCATGGTAGAACAACTTGAACCCTGCTCCTAAGCTTCAAGCTTATATCCACCTACCTTCTCTGCATCATGTCAACCAATTCTCTAGCCTTTCCTGTCATAGTCCCAACATTCAAAGTCCCTACTGTCAGTCCTACATTCTTGGCTTTCCTCTTCTTTTTCTGCCTACAAACACACCTTCCTCCTGTTCTTCTTTTTTTGACTAAAGCAGCCAAATTTCCACCGGCACCATGTAGGTCAACCTGCCGGTCAACACCGGTGGCTGTCATGTTAACTCGACCCCGACGGATTCATTGTTTAATTTGGCACGTGTTTTACGTCGGATGGCCTTCCTGACACAAACCTCTGCATTTATCCAGACTTGGGACTGGCACAAGAAGACACTGACTTGTGCCCCATTGTCATTGCATTAGATGAAAGGATTGTCGGTTTACTTTTTTTTTCACATCATTCTAAATTAAAAAAAAAAATTAAAAATCTCTGTGCTTAAGAGGACGCTCTGAGATGCTAATCCACATATCTATAGGTGGCTGAGTTTAATTGTGAGTATATAGTATCTAAATGTGGGTTTCTCAATTCAGGTCCTCAAGGACCCCTGCCACACTTGTTTCCTAACTATCCCCATCTATGCCCAACTCACTGCTGATTACCTGGATCGGGTGTGTTCAGTCAGTCTAAAGCTGGAAAGTAGCAGTTTACTTTGGGTACATCCCAAGGTCTGATAAGCGCTCTCATTTCCCTCACTTGCATGTTTTCCTCGCTTCTTAGTTCCTCCAACTAAAGATTCGCGGAGGGATGCAAGGAAAAAAAATGAGGCGAGAGGAACCAAGGAAATCTGAAAGCCATGTATGTTTCTGATTTTGGCGGATCAGCCTGATCAGCTGTCAGTTGGACTTTAGTGTTACTGTGTGGATGTGTGGAGTTTTTATTTGTCCATACTCACACTGTCCAAATAATTATTAGGACAGATTTTTACCACTGGAGTGGTTTTTATTTTATTATTTTAAAAAATAAAAGTAGAAAACAACAAATCTTGAATAGACCAGGGTTTCCAATAATTATATAAATTTTAATCATTCTTCTGTCAATCAAATCTACATTTATGACGTTTTACCAACTTCTAGGTGGTGGAAAAAGCAAATAAAATGAGAGCCTGGGAGGTTAGTGTATTTCTTTAAGTAATCAATTATCCTCACGATAATTGATATGTTAGGCTAAGATTTGTAAAAGATTCAAACTTAAATATCTAATAATTAACATTTGCCTATGCAAAATTACTCATTGTCAGACCTAATGTCAGTGCTCTGCATTGTAAAAATCACATGCATCCTGTTTTATGTCTGTCTGACTCTGGGCCACACACACACACACACACACACAGCAGAGCAAACTGGAGAAATGTGCACTTCTGTCGCATTCACACAAAATCCCTAATGCAGGGCTGTGCGAGGGTGTGACTGTGTTTTTGTTTTTAGAAAGTAATCACTGCGAAATAATCAGAAAATGTTTTATTCCTCTGATTTACTGCTGCTCTCTCACTTGCTAGTCCAGGGAGGATGGGGGCAACTGAACGGTGTGTTTTGGGACAGCAGTGGTGAACTGGTGATCACATGCCTTTAACGACTCAAATGAAAAATGTCTTGAGTGGCTGGTTCTCATTGTTCACAAAAAGGGGAGTGGTGCTGGTGTAGGGCAGGCTTTAAAATTTGGGTACAGCATCAAAAAGAGAAGTTCTCAGAACTGCAATCTCTTTATTTCTACCAAGAAATATAAAGAACTGGATAGTTCATAAATGTAACGTCATTAGTCGGTTTAGTAAAACACTCAAATGAAGGATGATAAAACATGTCTTCTAAAACATAGATCCTTTATCCTTGCTCATCAGTGATCTAAGAGGCTTTGGGACATCCTTCAGTATTTAGGACCAGAACCACTTCCTGGACGATCGGAGAGCAATCCTCCAAAAAAGAGGGTTGAGATGCACCTTTTGTCTTCCCTTATTCCACCCTCATCTAAAATGTTATTATGCAGCTTCTGGTAGGCTGAACGCACCTGATCCATGTAATCCGTAGTACTGTAGGGTAGGGAGGGCTAGTTGGAAAAACAAGCAGGGCAAGGGCCCTAAAGGACAGGGATTGAGGACCTGTTGTCTAGATTATGGATGATTACTCGACAGGTCTACTAGGCACGGGCCCAGGGCCCAAGAGATCAGAGGGCCCTCAGGCCAGAGCCTCTGAAATTACTGTTCATATCTAGTTTGAAAGAGCTCTGCTAAATGATACAGAATGACCATAAAGAGATTCATAACAACTGCAAATACAAGGAAAAAAACGACTCCAACAGACCAACGAAATGACAAAAACAAATCAGAATGTACGCAAAATAGACCCCCAGAGAGCAGCTTTTACATACCCGCTGAGTAAACAGTTTTTCATCTTCGCATGTACTTCTGCAGTAAAAAGACAACATCTCCGATTTCAACAGGAACAGCATTTTTTTGCCACATTTTGTTAAATAACATCTAGCAAAAGTCTGTGCTTGGGAAGATAATACATATTTGCATTGACACAGATACATCCATCTTTGTCTCTGTTGCTGTGTTTTATAATATTTACAGCTTCACGTCTGACGTGTGGTGGATTGTTTGTTTCCCATTCTCTTTGCCTTTTGATAACTAAATTGCTTTCTCCAGGTTTTCGCAGCATTAGCTTGTCTTGACAACACCCTGAGCGGTGGCAGGATTGTTGTGACACAGTCATGACATACATCATTCAGTAAAACATGTTAACGGCCCAGAGAAGCTGTCAGCAGAGGGAAATCAGATAACGGGCAGAGAGACGCATTCATCATTCACCCCTAGACAAATCATATGACACCTGTATTTATTCGTTGTTGCTGGAAGGTTTTTCCCTCAGTAATGGAATGATTTTCTAGTCATGCGGGGTTCTCGATAACAGACAGATGAGAGGAAAATGTCTCTCTGAGATACCTTTTCTTGTACTAATTTGATGTAAGATGGTTATCTGTGGTTATCTTGTAAAGACTAATAAGACATTTAACTGAAAATCTGTACTTAAAATCTGCCATAGAAATGACCTTAAAACATCCACTTGAATACTAATACTACTAATGCAAATATTATATCTTTTGCAAAAACCTACAGACCATAAGAAAACTGTTTTAGCCTTTTCAAAAAAGGATTTTTATGACAGATTCATGTCATAATTTGGAACCACTGGAATCAGTGCCGGGGGGTGCAAAAAGTTGTAATTGACACTGGTATAAGAAAATTATCCCATACTTCAGTTATAATTTTGGCAGATGAAGTTGATGTGATGACATTGAGAAGAGTAACCAATTTGAAATAGCTCTTTGTATTGTGATGTTTGGCTATTTATATGCAGATGTTTCCAGCCTCTGCTTGGATAATCTTGGAGTGAAAAAAAAAAAAATAGTTGTACCTCTTTTTAGCATGTATTTCAACCCTTTACAGGAGCTGAACTGAAAGAAAAGCATTGAACCTTTATCCTCGATCAGTCTAGATTGGACATTGGATGGAATTGGTAGCCAGCTAGGTTACTTCAGCGTTCTGGTTTCCCAGGTAGATTTCTGTCAGAGAATGTCGATTTCTTTGCCATGTGTACGCATGACCCGGTTTCCAAATGGCTTTCTCCAACTTTGCATGTGCAGACAGGAACAAACAGCTGAGTGTAACAATGAATGAAAGGAGAGCTCGTTAACAAGGCGATGCCAAAGTCCATTTAAAGTGTGAGAGAAAATACACAAAGTGCCTCGTAAAAGTCTAATTACTCTACATCTGTATTAATACACAGAATTCCAGTAACCTTGTTTCTTAAGAGCTTGTACAATAAATGCCTTCATTGTGCCTGAGGCCTGTTTAGGAACAATTCGTAATGTGGACATGTATGGCTTCACAAACTCCTCTCATACTATAAGTCTTCTCTGTTTAAAATGTGGACAATCATACAGAGAATTTGCAGTCGTGTTACTGTATCCTTTACTTATTTACAATCTTCAGGTGATTAAGGCCACATCAAAGGCTTCCTCAGTTCAGATTTTATAGTCTAGGTGTTTTAAGTTGGTAAACGCCACAGAAACTGCAGGTGCTGTAATGGAGACTCCCCTTCCTTCTGTGTGCTCGCAGCATAAGAGTGAGTGTTAAAAGGGCAATCCTTCCATCTTATCGTTTCATATTGCTATATTGGGTGATTATCACCTTATTGTGGCGTTCGTAGGCAGCAACTGTCTTAGGTTTCACCTAGAATGAATACATTCAGTGTTTAATTATGTTGCTTACACTCTGAGATGAACATCTTGACTGCCTAATGGTTTGAATGTTTTGCACTTTTTTATTTAACAGACAATTCTCTGAATTGTTTTTCATAAATCTGCCGAGACAGATGAGAATATGCTGAGTTTTTTTTTTTTTTCCCTATCTGACTGTTAATTGCACGCAAAAATTGGTTTTCACTAATGCCTGTAATTTAAGTTAGGCAGATAGTGCTGCCGAGCTCCAAGTGAATGGTTTTGGTTAAAAGGTCAGCTAATAGTCTACACTGTTAAATGGGAATTCAAATGCATTCTTCATAATGTCCCGTCATGTGAATTACACTGAACATTTCTGAAGATCATAATGGTGAACAAATCAGTGTCAATAGGTAAATCCTTGAAATGATACATGAATTAATGTGCGTTCATCTACGGACAAGTGGCCACACTAATAGTGGTTGGTAATTAATGACAAAATATGACAAATGACAAAAATATGCAACATAAGAACACAAAGTCATGAGACTGGGTAAATATTTTGGTTTATAAACTGTTTTTTGCTCAATTAAATTTTTTTCTCTTGTTGCCCCATAAATAAAAGCTTTCACCCACATCAGCCCTGAAGTACAGAACTCTGACAGCATGTTCTCCACTGGTCATGTTTGAACAGGATCCTCTACTAGGAAAGCTAAGAGGGTTGATGCTGTTCTGTTGTCAGACAGGATACAGAGACTTATTCAAGGAAGGTTTAGCTTTTTGTGGAAAAGGAAGGGTTAGTCAACAGAGCCTTTAGCTTTGTGCTCATATCACTTTTGAAGTCAAAGAGATCAAGAATTTAAAATAATTGGCGTTATGTTGTAGCAGTGTTTCCTATAGGCAGTATTTAAAGGATTTGTATGTAAAGTTTTAAAGGTCAAGAATCAATTATTTTACATGTGAATGCCTTGAATACATGTACACATTTTGACAAGAGGGTTATTTTTCCATTACACTCTATGCAAACTGCTACCAAGAACTTGCATCCATTCTTTTCCTTCTTCAAAATACACACACAAGGAGCCACAGGGTGTAAAGAGTTGCCTTTGAAAACACAAAGCAACAGCTTTTGCGGGAAAAGTGATCTTGATAATACACCGTTAAAGGCCACATTGGAAAGGCAAAAATGCAGGTGTGACGAAGTGAAGAAATGCAGAAAAAACACATTTACCTCTACATCAGCAATAAAGCATCTCCTAGTTTCACATTTCAATTTTATAGAAAAGTAGGATTAATTTATAAATGCATAAAGCATTTAATGTGCATTTTACACATTAATGTACTAAATAAATCCAGCAGAAGCCAATGCATTAGGGTGTTTTGTGTACGGTAGCATTGTATTTTCTGTTAAAGTACTTGCTAAAAGGGTTTTGACCTCCAGGTAAACTTTGCAGGAACACATTTGGTAGTGTTTGGATTTTCTGGGTAAACTCCTTTGAGGATCTGCTGATTTTTCTCAGCTCATGTGGCCGTTGGTTGTTTTGGCTTTTCCACTATGTGCTGTCAAACATTTGCTGAATTTTGGGTTTTCACATTTCACTCCTGCCTCTACATTTGGGTATTTCCTGAGTACATATAGTAGCTGCTTGTGTTTGAGAATGTGTATGAATGGCCGTGTGTGTGTGTGTGTGTGTGTGTGTGTGTACCACTGTGTAATTGTATTGGAAGTGGGGAGTGTGTCACTGTGAAAGGATGTGCATTTGTGTTCCTGTTCACAGATGACTGCCTGCTTGTGTTTGTGCTCCATCATTGCTGATGAGTTATTGACCGCTGTATTCAAACCAATATAAGCTGACACATCCTTTCTCTGGAAAGCTTCCAGCAACATAAGCTCTTGTGATTGCAAGGCAGGCCGGGCAACATGGATTGTCTTTGCTCTAATTTAATTACATAGGTCAAATCTGAAGAAAAGGTGCAGCAAACACACTCGCCGCTCTTTTTGTAGTCAACTCACTGCCTTCCTGTTCTCTTAGAATAAATCAGTTTTTTTTTTTTTTTTTTTTTTTTTTTATGCAGTCTTATCAAGCATTTGGATTGTTTCTAACCAAGTTTGGATGCAAACATTAGGTAATCTTACAGATGCAATAGTGTAGTGACTTTTTCTGTTGTATCAAACGATGATCCCTCTGCACTTTTATTGTTAATACTGCTAAAACGTAGCATAAAAAATGGTTTTGCTATAGAATAAATTAATATAAATAATAAAATGGCATGTTTTATAATGGCATTTTGTTATTTATACCGGGTGCAACTGAGCGTTGGCCAGCGACATGGCAGCACCCCCATTGAGGTGTGTGTGAATGAGAAGCAGTGTAAAGCATTTCGAGTACCAAAAGGCAAAAAAGCACTAAATGCAGACCATTTATCATATTTTAACTTTAGTCTATTTCATTGTTTCTGCCCCTGATTTACATGCTAATGTTTACCCCCATCATATTTTAGCATGGCAGCCCATCCAATAGTTGGTTTGTTAGTGTCCATCAGCTCCCAGTCTGGATCACAGGGTGAGGGAGTTAAAGTAGAGAGAGACACAAACCCAGCTGTCACTGTTGGGGTTTACAAATGCACACAGTCATCGTGATTTCTTAGGTCCTAGAGCACATTGCCACAGCCGTCTATCAGGCTCTTCCTGCCCTGTCGCCTCAGCTAGCGATGGATTCAATCTACCCTCAACACAGCGCCGTTCTGGCTCACCAGCAGTCTGGACTCTCTTTTGTCTTGTCAGCACACATTCTTCACCTTGTCCCACCTGAGCTAATAAGTGCCTCTGTCTTCCCCCCTGCACCTTCTTTTAAAGGTGGACACCCCTCTCTTGTCTCTGTGTTTTGGTGGCTAGAATTGTCATCATTGTCATGCTCTCCCCTCTTAGGCCCCATGGCATTATATAGGTCTTTTTTTCCCTCCCACATCCAGTTAGGTAGGAAACATATCTTTCAGTAACGCGTTAGATTACAGCCATGACTTACAGGGGAAGTACAGCAACAATGAAATAAGAATATAAACTTATTAACTAAACACTTGGATCTGTGTATAGTATTCTACACAACTTATTGATAGTAAAGTTTAACTTATTTGAATTGGTTTTCCATGATTTAAGATAAAAAAATAAAAGCATGATTTACATTTATTTTCTCAAAAATGAATGTATCTAAACTCCTTTGTTGCCTGTTTTATACAGTAAGTACAAATGAGGGCTGCTATTTAAAGTGGAGCTCAATAAGCAATTACCCAGTCTGTAATATTTCACAAATACCCCTCAACTACAAAATACTAGCACTGTAGGAATTTTTCTCATTCTCCTCTTGTTACCCCGTTATTCCCCAAAGTTTGCGTATTGTTATCAAGTAACAACAAATATGTAGCCAGGTACTGTGGAGGCACCGTAAGTTTGCTGTACTTGCCGTGTAATGTAAAGCTTTTCCGGTCTTTCACCGTTTTTTTGTTAATTACCACTCTCTCACCTTTGGGGATGCTCTGCATCACTTCATCTAAATCACTCCAGAATTTCTCCTTCTCTTCTAACTGACATCCAACCTGTGGGGCATAATGACTAACAACAGTGAACATCACACTTTCAATTTCCAGCTTCAGGAAACTGATTGATTAGGTAATTATCATTTTCAGTGTCTGACATCTGTTTCTGTCCAGCAAATGGAAAGTGTTTGATTTACTAAATTAAATAAACATGAACCATCTGGTCCTTGTGAAACTGGTTCTTTTAAACCAGTATCAACATGCAGCTGTAGCACCTTTTGTATAGAAGATGTAAAACTTAAGTGTAATTAGTTCACTCAGTGGATGAAATTTACCCTTTAGAGCAGTATAGCCAGCACTTAAAGTAAATGTTGGTCACATTCTTTTACTAAACTGGTGTGTTGAAAGACTCTGGGGTGCAATTGCAGCAGCATTCACTTTGAAGATTAGACCTGCTTCTGCAGAGCTGAACAGAAACATGTGGATTTGACGATCTCGACAGGGAGATGTGCCACAATCTTTCTTGGCTGATACTCGGGTATCAACTAACTAGTCCGATTCTGCCATGACGATGGAGCAGCTTTGAGTGTGTTTGTTTGAGAGCTTCTGACAAATCCAGGAGTACTTTCAGTACTATTTTATCCTCACTTTTTGGACATGTTGCTGTGGCAGCTGAGAGTTCCTGTCAAGGAATTTTGTTTTCAGTAAAACTTTATGAGAAGATGAAATAAACTGCAAGAAAGTCTTAAAGCATTTGCTGCATCTTTATCTCATGACAACAAACTAGATAGAAGTCATATTTATCTAATTATACTTTACTTAAATCTACTCTTTGCATTGACTTTAGCACTGTGGGGAACCTGATTAGAATTGTTCTGAAAAACTATATTAAATCTCCAATTAAATATTTTACTTCTAATTGAAGTTATTTTTTTTCCACTTACTTCACATAAACTGGGCTTAATTTCAAATTACACCTCTTTAACTTTTCTTGACAGCTTCATTACTCCCTCATTTGGGTCCAATTTCTCTGAATTTCAATGTTCCTCAAGTGGCTTTCAGACTTGTGCCTTTAACACATTCCCTTTCCTTTCCTTTCCGTAAAACACGGCTCCTAATTCTCCAGCCTTAGCACAAAGCATGGGCATGTCAAGGTTTACAATTTTAGACAGCCTTTTTGAGCTTACCTACATCACCTTGCTCAAGTGAGCTTTTCGGGGAAACACCACAGCAGCCCAGAATTCAATTCTTTTCACTAAATCCTTTAAAGGACAGCCCTCTCCTTTGGCTCCCTCTCCTAAGCTGTCCACTGTTTTGCTGTTTTGCCTTTTTTTTTCCTGTCCTATTCGGAATTGAAGAGGCGCTATTGATTTCTTCAAACCTCAACTGGTGCCAGATGGGCAACATTTGCAACCTAAATGTAAGAATCACTTAAAAGTTGACAGATGTGTAACTAACTGCTCTGACAGGGATTATTTCTGACATGTCTAACCAGGGGCGACTGTGGCGCAGGAAGGTAGAGCGGTTGTCCACCAATCTCACAGTTGTTGGTTCAATCCCCGGCTCCTCTGGTCACATGTTGAAGTGTCCTTGAGCAAGACACTGAACCCCAACTTAGTTGCTCCCGGTGAGTGTTGGCCAGCTGCATAGCAGCTCCCCCATCGGTGTATGAGTGTGTGTGTGATTGTGAGTGTGAATGGGTAAATAAGAAGCAGTGTAAAGCGCTTTGAGTGCCAATAGGTAGAAAAGCGCTAGATAAGTGCAGACCATTTACCATTTACCATTTCTAGATTCAGTTTTTTACGCTGTGTATCACATCCCTTTTGTATAAAGACCTCAAGTGTTTGGGGTCTCTGTACCGTGTTCCTCTACCTGGACACACTTTTCTCCTTAATCACTTTTCTCTGCTACACTTGAGGGTGGTAGGCAGCACACATCATATCCACTATACTAACACAAGTCCAGAGAAGAACATCTGACAGCATGTTTTATGTGCATGCGGCACAAAACATGCTGTCAGATGCAGTGAAGCAAACTGCTCACACCACATTCACACTAAATGAATACAAACTACAAACACACACTGCTTCTGTTGTTCAGCAGTCCAAGTATGGCCTTGCAGCAAGTACACGTGTGTTTACGATTTGACTAGATGCAGCACAACCACCCTCAACCCCGATTTAAAAAGAAAAAAAAAAAAACAATTCTTAACAACTGCATGAATCAGGTAGTTTGCAGTTGTTCTTCTTTTCCTTATGTTTGCTTCTTCTGCTTCTTCATCAGATCTGTAATTTCAAATTGTGTGACCCTAAACGAGTTCCTTCACTATGCCCTTTTACTGTAGATGCTCTGCAGACGTATCAGCAAGCAGCCATATCTGCAAATTGACTGTGTGCAAGGGCTAAATACAATATATAACAACCACAGTTCAAAAAGACTGATGGCATCTGGTGAAAGGTTGCACTTTAACTAATGTCAATCTGCTGAAGAGCTCTAATTTTCACACTGGTAGTTCCTCGTTTCAAACCTAACTATCTGCAGAAATGGATAACGAGTGGTGGAAATTGAAGCAGTACGAGCAGTGTGACTTGTTTTTGTTTGCTGCTGGCATAGTCTCATTTGTTAAATGTGATCTTAGATACAGTAGTGGTACTGCTGTGTGGAGAGATTATCCATTATACAGCCCTGGTTACATGCACTTACAGCTGGATGCAAAAGTTTGCATCCAAATAATAAATACATTAATAATTAATTTTACAAATGTTGAATAATGTGCAATAAAAGTTATGTCAATTATTATTAGAATATATATTATTATAATATATTTCAACATGAGGTGATGCATGTTAGCAACCAATTGTATAGGAAATTATCAGTAACTGTCACGCAAACAAGAAACCTGGTTTTTCAAATCCGGCAAAGGGGATTAGAGAAACCTGGATTTCTCCCAGGCAATGCAAATTTCTCTGCTGTAACCAGGTTTCTTTGTCTTTTTACAAGAATCGGGTTCAGGAAAAAGAGAGACTGCAGACAGAAGAAAGTAGAGAGAGTCTAGGATTAAAGTGATCATAAGAGAGTGATGTCTACTTTTTACTACTATAAAAAAATAGTCCAAACGAAACTTAACACCCAATGGCCTGTGCAAATTTAAATAAGTTGCTTTCTAGTCAAAACACACATGCATGCGCGCACGCACACAGACACACACACATAAAGCAATAAAGACTGGAGCCCCCCTCCCTATACAGTGAAATTTGTAATCCCTCTTCCCAAAACATGCCTCAGGTAGAGGAGGAACGAGGTTTTTCATCTGCAGCAACTTTAAACAAACCTGATTTGTCTGAGAAACCTGGTTACGTAGGTGCATTAAAATGCAGACAGCCCAATTTTGGGTGAATTTTGACGTGAATGTGCACTGATTAAAAGCTGCAAACTGACAGACTTAACCTTTTAAGAGAAAACGAGAAGCACGGAGTAGAAAATGGAACAAGCGATTATAAAACTGTCATACCTTCCAGTTTTACCTAATCCTGACTTTCAAAACAGGATGATTTTAGTTTTAGTCAAAACCAGCACTGCATTTTTTCTGTAAGTTCATTAAAAAAAAAAAAAAGAGAAACAACTACATTTTATTCCCTTATACATCTTGTCCTCATAGCTCACCCACTTCTGTTTTCTCTTTTATTCATCCCACGAGGCCAACACAGAGTTAAAGCTGAGAGAATGCCACGCTGTCAGCGCATCAGAGAAACATTACTTTCATTACGCCCCATTATATCACCACAGACATCCTTGTTAAAATGTCATTTGCTAATTCCTTTCAATACTCGTTTCCACCCGTTTATCCCAGCAGGATTAACATGTCATTTATTGGGATGTGGGGAAAAACACGCTGAAAGTTGATTAGCAAAAGTAAACAGAGAGAGGGGGAATGAAGTGATGGGAGGGGGACGAGAGAGGTGCAGGTTTATTGATTACATATCAACTAAGAGACAATAAAATGCCAATCGCTCCGTTTTTACTTTATTTATAATCATTTTCTCTAGGATGTCTCTTGTTGTTTCAGTCACTGCTCTGAAGGATCAGAACGTGCATAAATGTAATCATAATCACATTAAATGTAAATACTTTAATTATATTAGAGTTTATTTGTTGTGAAGGCATAAAATGACGAGCAACAACAAGACAAGGTTGTCAAAAGTATTCGACTTGGTTGACAACAGTTGCTATGCTTGGTTATGTGAAGTAGGCGGGTTGTGTTCAGTGATGATAAACATATATGGCAATTGCCAGAAGCTCAATGCTAGTATGAGCCAAAAGTGTTGGAAGTTTGAGTAAAAAGAACGTCATGACATATATTAAAATCCCTTTTTTTTTTAAGCTCTGAAAGTGCTTTGTGTTTGGTTCCTACTGGAAGTCTCATTAACGACAAATTAAAACAATACTGTGACACTAGTGGCATCGAAGCTCCATGAGGCGCAATAACGCAATAATGTAAAGATCACAGTTTGATGAAAAGTCGCAATTATTTACAAAGAGTTTGACCATTAAAGCTTAATATTACTCACACTGCAGAACAATTACACACACAGTGCTTATGTCTGGATATATTTACATCTATTTATGTGTTGAAGTGCTTCTTAATGTCATTAGGTGAGTCTGCATTCTGTTATACTGCGAATACTGATTTAATGTTCCTGACCAAATGGTGATGATAAGAAAATCAGCCTAAAGTGTACAAAACATTTTCTCCCTCAAAGAAACTGGGCATTTTTGTAACGGCACAAAATTTGTTAAACATCTTTGTCCTTTAATAATGGGAAACATTTTGAACTAAATTAGTAACACTGGCTCCTACTTCTTTCTTTTTTGTCATCGTGTTCTTCTTTTAATGATTTTTATTCGAGCACTGAGTTTAGTTTTTTAAGATCTGGTGGCTCAACTAGCTAGTTTCTGGTTTGATCCAGCTACACCACTCTAGAGCTGCCAGGATCCTTCCAGAACCCTGCCTACGCATCCTCTCCCCCTTTTTTTTGGCACCACCAAGAGGCTGCTTGGTGATGAGAGAAGCTCAAGAGGACAGAAACTCCAAACCCAGTCGGGTTCTGAATTCTAAGCAACACAAATAAATAGCCAAGGCAAAGATAAACCGTCGTTTCTTTTCCTTATATTCAACTTAAGTTTATTAGTCTCGTCCAAATTTGCCCTTCAATGTTAGTACAAAGATGAAACCTTTTCTTTCACCATCATCTCATGTGTCCTTTCTGTTAAATTTCCTGTTGAACACCCTTAATCCATTACATACTGTGATTATTCACCTATCGTATCAAATAAGTATTCATTTATATATAAATATGGCGACGTGTTTATTATTTTGGTGATAGAAGACAGAAATCTGGGCAATTCTCTGCCTTTTATGTTTGATTTAATCAGTGGTAACAGGTAATAAAACTGTGAATTTCTCTAACTATTGTGGTGTCTTACAACAAGGATAATTTATTTATTACATTCTTGTTTGCAGAATGTGAGGACTCCAGGATTACTGACAGACTTAGCCAGAATTAGTGTTTACCTAGTTTTTCATGAGTTGTTGTGCTAATTAACACCAAACACAATTTACAGCTCAGGCTGCCATTAGTTTTGGAGGGTATTTCAGCATTTATCATCTGGAAGGGTTTTTGAGTTAGAAACGGAGATATTTTAAAATAGAAATTTTACTAGCATTCACGTACATGCACTCCCCAAACTGGCACCATGTAAACAACATTTCAAGTGTTGAACAAATTCAGGTTTTGACATTACACTCAGACTGTTAAAGGAAGAAAAAAGTTATTAGAGTATGTTCAGATTGGGACACAAATATTTGTGGTAAATTTCATGCCAGTCCATCCTGTAGACACATTTCACTGTAGCACTAGAGGGTAAGTTGAGGGATCACCAAAGTTATTTAGGATTCACCTCGTGCACCTGCGCAGGAGGGGGGGAAAAAAATTATAATAATGCTTTAGTGGTTTGGATCAGCAGATAGTCAAAGTATCAAGGCTGGAGTAAAGATCCTCGGATAAAAATGAGCTTGTAGTAGGAAGAGCAGTGAAGTGTTGAAGAAAACATCCTGACTGCACTCCTGCTCGGTCTCTGACAGAGCCAGGCCAGATGGCTCCACTCGTTAGCAGGCCAAACCAGGCTTTTTCACACATGGCCCTATGTTTCACAGTTGAGATAGTTTAGTCTGGACCGAAGCAGTGGACCAACAGACTGGAATCACTGCACTTAGAGACGTGGTGGTAGCGTGGCTAAATGGTGATGAGATGATTGGGAAAAAAATTTGGAAGATAGACAGATAAAAAAATCAAATAAAGAACAATATTCAGGTCAGTACAGAAGGAATATTACTCACTGCCACTTCTCAGATAACCGATGAGCAAAACAGATTAAGGATTGTTGCATTTATTGCAAAAAAAATACAAAAAAGCTGGATAACATTTGGGGCTTAAAAAAGTTTGCATGCAAACCCTAAGTGTCTATATTTAACTAAGGAAGACTACAAAACGTAAGTACTGAATTTAACAGCTTTAAATCACCTCCATGAGTTCCTCCTTTAAAACTATCACAATCTAGATTTGTCTGTTGTGGGTTTAGGTTGATTTTTGTGAATCTACCGCTTTTTCAAGTAGCTCTGTGTCGATGTATTAAACCCAACGTGTCTGCTCTTTCCCGCCTACGAAGCACGGAGTAGACTGCTGTGTATAAAGATGCTGTCTTTCTGGATGGCTGCCTATTGAAGTGGGATAAGCTAGAAGCCTCAGTAGTTCCAAATAGGTTTGGGCCAATGCCACAGCAAAGCACATTCCTGTGTCTGCAGGAGTCTGTTTACAGAGTACCGTTGCTGTTATTTTTGACTTCTAATATAAAGTAAAGATATTTTTTCTATGGAATAGTTTCGCATTGTCTGCAAGAAAACATAGAAACATAGACGGCTTATCTCCGAATAAAATCATATATATGTTACACATACAGCCATAGATTTGTTTGTATGTGTATATTTATGTGTGTGTGTGTGTATTTATATATAAACACACACAGTAATACCGCATAAAAAGACTTGCTGTAACTTCAGTAATGCATTACAGGTCTTGCAACAACAGGGTCATAATGCATGATCATAAAACTTTACAAGACAGCTGCTCAAAATTGCTCTTCTCATTCTGCATATTAACAGGGGGAAAACAGTCCATCATCCTGTCTGAGAGGTTTAAATGTGGTCAAACAACATTACGCGCTACACATCGTACCCTTTACAGCAAGGCCGAGCTTCTGTTAGTTATTCCGATGCCCTGCCTGTAAGGGACAACAGAGAGTGCACAACAAAGAGACAAAAACATAACTGACACAAAATCAACACGGTCTCTTAAAAATATTGTTTCTACATGACTAAACACCAACTTTTTGTCAACAATGTAATTGCATCTGGATTACATGCATAATGTAACGAAGAAAAGCTCCCAGACTATGATTTTTATAATATTTTAAAATATCTGATGCAGAACAACATCCAGCTAGTCTGCAGTGTTAAACTGGTTTATGGTTAGGTTTAGGCTCTCACAGCTGCTGGTTAAAAGTAAGACTAATTTCAACTTGGTGTTGTGGTTCTAGTGTGGAGAGTAATGGTATTAATTCATTTTAGTGCATAGGGAAGTTTAACACTCTTCATATGCATGTACAGTACTTCAGAGACTAGAACCCCACAAGCAACCCGACAAATGGTGGTTGCCCTTCAAAAGTGGAAAATCGCTTTACCCACATTTTCTTTAACCTTAACCAAATACTTGGCTATTCGAAAACTACTAATACAAACTTTATTGAATGACCTAAACAAATATTAAAATCTCTTCAATACTAAAATCTGCATTCATTTGTTTTTGATGAACTATAAGCTTTTAAAACAGCAAATCCAGACGCTTCTTCATGTTTTATGAGGAAGTTACTGTAATTGGTTACTTCCCTTGGTCCCCCCCCCCCCCCCCTTTTTTTTTTTTTTTCTTTTTTATGTGTGCTAGCACTTGCTTGGCCTCCAAGGGGCATCTTACTACTATACTCTTTTATGTCGCCTGCTGTAGAAGCTGAATTCAACCACAATGCTGCAATCTTCTGATCCTGATCTCAGAGTCTCCATTTAAACCCCTGAAGTTTGAAAATTTAATTGCACTGTTGAAATATGTTTAATTGATTGCAATTACATGGTGGTGTGATAAGTTGTGTTTTTTTTTTTTATACAGTATTTTACAAAATCTTAACAAAAATAGGGTTTGGGGGTAATTGAAATGCTTCTATGATTATTTTAAGCATTTAGTTTTATGTAGGTAAAATTCAGATTGTTGCTGTTTATGATATTGCAAACCACCTAGCCACAAAAAAGCAAACAAGTTATTGTATAGGTGCATTCGTAAGCAGTTGTCAAGAAACAGCCTTAACAATGACATAGAAAAGGAATATGCATTATGCATAATGTCTGCAGGTATTTGTGGCCTTTATTATGTACTTTCACACTGAGTGTAGTAAACGGGCAGTAGAGCCTTGTTTACATTATATTTGAATTGTTCCACTTTATTGTCCCTCACGCTGTTGCCTTAACGAAAAATCCTCAGTGTAAAGATGTGAGGGATAATTGAGTTTGCAATTATTGTAAATGGTTCTTGACAGGAGCATTATGTACAAGCCTAAAAAGTAAAGTAATGTTTTCATCATAATCCCACATCAGCTTTAAGTAGTGAAATGTGCTGTTTAATCATCTGCCATTATGAAACAAAGCCAAAGTGCTGTAATTTGACAAACAAGCCCTCTGCCTCCACTACTAAAAGGAAAAATACGTTGTTTTCCTGTGATCTAACATCTTTGACCCATTCTTTAGGTCTGAACACCGACCACATGATAAACACAACTTTGTCAGTGTCTCAGTGGTTGCCCATCATCCGTATTCCCTTCGGTTTGCTCGAAAGCTCAGCGTGAGGAGGTCGGTTCCTGCTTTCTGCCGCCAAATGATTTCCAATGGGACTAAAATGTTTCACGTGTCCACACGGAGACGCACGACAGCGCAAAGCAACACGTTGTTAATCCCTCTCCAACCGTGAAGAATCCGACACGGGGCATCTGAGAGATCCCAAAGGAGAATGAGATGCTGAGGGATAATCAAAAATCTTTAAACACGATACTTCACTTCGTTGTCACATGTAGAGTTAGACTAAAATTAAATGATGTTTTTCTCCAGCAAGCGACACTACAGTTACAGATAATTCTAAACAACATCCAGAACATAATCAGTATTTATGAGGCTCTTGCTGCATTATGGGTTACAAATTAAATTGAATGTTTATTATTGAGTTTCTACATTTTTGTGCTCATTTATACACATTTAGTCAAATAATGTGATTAAGCACAAGTTTGTGGTACAGTATATAAATGGTGTAGTTGTTGTGGGTTGAACACCTGTCAGTACATAAAGTGGTTTAAACTAAGCTCCATCTTCGTCGCACTGCAGCATTAGTCCTGTTTATGCAGAAATGCATCAGTGATTATTATCCAGTTACATAATATACACCTGTCTGGCATTGGCCTTTCTGTGATGGAATCAGTACTCTTACTTTTGAAACCACAGTTAGGTTTTATTTTTAAGCCAATTATTTAGACTAATACGCAGGATTTTATAAGGCCTTTCATTTCATTTCATTTCATTTAATAATGCCTTTAAATTAATGACTTGTGTGGCTAAAGCAGTACCTCAGTAAACCAGTCTGTAAATTTTAAAAGAATTTGAATCTGCCCCAAACTTTTGTCTACATCCATTCATATGCATGACAATTAACTAATTGATGAGGATTTTACTGTCCAGCAACTAATACTAGTAGAAAAACAGATTAGTACTTGTAACGGTCGTTGGTATTGGTGAGTAATCATATGGAGGTAATTGTACCCGTACTCAGTGTGGTTTGGTGACATCCCCAGTATGGATATAAAACTTGTGATGCGAAATAAAACATTCTAACATAAATGCAAAATGAAATAAAATGGAAAAAAACTGATAAGGTGCAATGGTCATAAACTGTAGTGACATTAAAAAGTCAAAATATTATGTACAATAACACAATTTATTTATTTTTAATGAAAACTGTCAAATAATATAGTAACACATGATTTCAAAAGAATAATTATTTTTCTGAAATTTAGTATCCAGGCTCAAAAGGTTTAACATCAACACTGAGGTGTCGTTAAGCCCCCAGACTCCTCCAGCAGCTCAGAGCATAAGAACTAAAAGCGGCCTCACCGTAAGATTTTGGAACAACTAAAAGATTCATGCAGAGAAGAGGATCTGAGAGGTCATCCTCGTTCGAGGCTGGAAGCGTGTCAGACAGGTAAAGGCTGGTGCAAGACCGTGAAGTGCTTTAAAAACGAGAAAAAGAATTTTAAAATCAATAGGGAAGCTGACAGGCAACGGTGTAAAAACAGTAATAATGATACAAATAAAGATGTGAATACTTCAACCACTGCTCAGAGGTGCATGAAAAACGGCGCTAACAAATTGCATGTATTTCCCTACTGTCACTTGAAAGGTGCTTTTTTGTTTGTTTGTTTTTTGTTCCTCAGCAGGAAACACAGATCTTTGGACCTTATTTTTTAACCAATTACTAGAGTCATTTTTTTTTTTTTTTTACTTTTGAACGTTTGTTTCCACTTTGCAGCAAAACAAATGTGACAAACATGTTACCGTTTTTATTTTTTATTTTTTACCTGGGCAGATGTAGCTTAGTTGGTAGAGCAGCCGTAGCTCTTGGTGGGTCAGGCCAACATCCCGCAGGGCAGCTGAGTGTGAGGGAGTGTGTGTGAATAAGACTCAACACTGCAATGGCTTTGGCTAAAAGTGCTGTATAGAAATATAAATTCACAGTGTGGGCACGGTGCCACCTTTAACTAAAGCTGAGTCTGTGGACCTGCTCGGTGTCCAGCCGGCGGGATTTGAACCCGCGGCCTTTTCCATCCCAACCCAATGCCCAAGGAAATCTTGGATTTTTTATTTTTTCTCCTTGATTCTGTGCAAGAATTAAATTCAAAGACCTGAGCATTTTAGATTTCTGAAAGAGATCAATTCTGGACTAAGCTTGTACATTTTGTACATGTTTTAAAATACTTCATACACTGTTTATCCCCAGTAACACGGTTGGTGTAGTATTTGCTCTTTAAATGTTATTGTACTTAAAGTAAATTTTAGAGCATGTACTTAATGCTTTAGTGAATAATTTGAAGTAGTATTTTTACTTAAAATGTAGTACTTCTTAGTGCGAGAACTTGCACTTTTACTTGACTTAGATGTAGGTGGTAGAAGGAGATTTTATGGGAAAGTATTCGATTTCATTTTGTTAGTATGTTTGTTAGTGACTGACAATTAGTGGCATTTTATGTCTTGATACCTGCATGATTGGGTAAAAAGTACACTTCCACAGATGAGATACGTGGGTTTGATGCTGGACCCTGATAAATGAAATGACACGTGCAACAAAATGCCTCATGTTGTATAAAGGACTTGGTGAAGTCCTATTAAATCCGAATTGTAGTTTCCTTTCTATGGCTTTAGTTTAGGGTCTAAATGTACATAAATGCTTTTACTTATTTCCCTGCGTCTAGCTGAAAATGTCCCCTGGAAGAGTTTTTAATCATCAGACGATGTCATCTGGGGGAGTTCTGGAAAAGCAGGTTGACCATGATCACAAACTTCATAGTATGAGCAAGGAACAAGAGGACATAATGTGAACTGTAGGTTCCTCAGAGTGCACGTTGAAAATCACTCCACTCAAACACTAAGTAGCCTTAAGTTTAGACTCCGTTATCCTTCACTCCCATGATAGATGTACAGTATGTGCAGCTCATTAGTGGCCAAACAGATTTAACTTCATAACCATCATCACTTCAAACTAACGCCTGTCATTTATACTTGCATCTCTGCACTGTAGACGTCCCTCTGACATTTACATGTATGTCTATTTTTGCTATTTGTTATTAATTTTTGTTATTATTATTCTAGCTCTAATGACTGACACATTTTTGATAAATTCCTCACTGAAGACACCCGCTTTTCCTTTAGTCTCTGCATCAGCACCAGCCTCTTTCAGAAAGGCCTCGCTGCTGTGTCTGTCGCTAACGATGTGGCCGCGTCACGTCAGCAGCTGACAGTAATCAGCTCTACTGTTTTGATGTGAAGTTATTTTTTCAGCTACAATGAAATATATACTGCATTGATCATGGATTTAAGGGGGAATCTGTCTGAATATCTGGCGCCGTCTTGACACAGACTGAAAGTGACTTCACAACCGTTTTGTCGCTTGATATATTTTAGTGAATTTTTGGTTCATGTAATGTTTTTAGTTTCTTAGCTTAAGACTACCTCTGTGCAAGTTACTGACATTGAATATAACAAACTAAAACAATATTGCAAGATTTGTATCACATGAATTGTCTTAGACCTGTTTGAGTAATGTAATGTCTGTAAAAATGGGCTCTATAGCAAACAGCTGTTTTTATCGCATCCACTGGTAGAAGCTACTACACTGTGATGTCTGACGCTCGGTAAATTCAAGACACACGCAGTTAAATCCGTGTTGACATTTCTTGTCCTGGCTGTGGTTTTGCAACAGCAGTGTTGTATCCACCATGAGCGGAAGTCGAGAAGATGTCTTCTTCTATTCATCCCTGTTGACTATTTTATTTATTACTTTCAATAAATGATGCATTGATGACAGACTCCTAGAAGAGCACAGCTGCATATTTGATACTTTGCACTGTGAGAAGCAGCTCTAATGATGAAAACATCCCTTCGCCACAGACAATGCCGAGAAACGGACTGTAAATCAGCTCCCTGCGTTGCAGTCTCATGGGGTTTTTGGGGTTTTAGTGAAAGATGCACGATGGGATGTTAGTCAGTCTGAAGTATCAGACTTGACGATGAAGATACAGAGTCCTGCAGCTTTTCTCTCTCACTTTTTGTTTTTGGTCAGTTGTTTTGCTTTTTTGAGGAATGAAATATGTTGGCTTTTGGTTGGATTACAATTAAATTTGGTAGCTGGTGTGGATGGTGCCCCGCAGATAAATCCTAGTGACAATTATTTCATCCCAAATCAACTACCCAGTGCGTTGCACAAAGCACAAGAGCACATTGGAAACCTGTGGTATCTTCATGTAAACCTGGTAAAAAATCAGAAAGTTTGAGGATTTAGTAACATCAAAACCCTCAAATTTTCAACTATATGTAGATCAGGAAACAATATTTAGAAAATGTGTAGCATTTACCACTTTCACATGTCCTTTACATTCAGATCAGAAGAAGTGTGTTCACGTTGTTTGACTGGTGTTATGATGTTGGCAAACGGTGGCACTTTGTGTTGGTCTTGACTCGCTGGCCCCTTCATCACTTCAGTTCTTTGTTTTGTCATTCGAGTCTCAAATATCTGAATTCACTGTGAGGTTAAAAGTGGCAGCTAGATGGTTTCTGTGGCTTCGTGGTTCTCAGAGAGGTGTCAGGATCAGCATCCTGATTTGGAGACCGCTCTAGTCCGATGTAGTTAATCATATTATTTACTCCAAATGGCAGCATGAAGCAGCAGGAAGTTAAAATGAGTGTGTTCAACCTTTAAGAGTTTTTTTTTTCTCCCTCTTGCTCATCTCCACTCTAGATTTCACTTCCTGCAAACCAGGCCAACACACACACGGACCACTAGCAGACCAGATGCCCAGCACCGGTATCCCACAGACCATGACGTGATGCAGGTAATGAGTGTGATCAAAGCTTTTATAAATATTGAATAAGGGTTGTGAGTTGATTTACCTCATAGATCTAATTTAGGGTCTTCATTGTGCATTTGAAGCTGCACTAGTTTGTGGGAAATCAAGCATAAACATTTCCTACCTTGTGCTGCTTGTTTACCTTCACCTTGTAGCTACAGGTTGTGACAGCCATCGGCAGTGGTTCATGATTAATTGAGCAGCTAACACAACGAAAAGTGACGAGACCTCCTGCACTGCAAAAGTTGATCACAGACGTAAGTGAATGATTTATTACACTCCTTATTTCTCAAAGATAAAAAGCCAAACTCAATGAGATTTAAAGGAACTTGGGGAATTTGGATTTGATCAAATGCTTTCAGACCCCAAGCAGACAAGGACCAGAATGAAACCAGTGCAGCAATATAAAGTTTACCGCAGTTGGTTATGATGGAGCATCCATATACTTCATCATGCCTTTTAGGTGTCGAACAGGCCAAAGTGAAGAAAACATGGCAGGTGTGGGCTGCTTTAGCTGCAGTCATGCTTTCACACGGATCTTGTTCATTAGAGGAATAAACAGTCCAGATAAGGCAACAGGACTCCAGCATTAATATCAATTTTGCTGTGTTGCGGGGCTGTTTTAGCCCTGGATTTGTCTGATTTCCCATAAGACCACAGTAGTTATGTGCATATGAATTTTAAATCTTTTATTTGTGTGACTTTTCTTTGAGTTTTTATAAGAAACATTGATCGAATTAAACACATTGTTTTAAGAAAAAAAGAAAAGAAGTGCAAGTAAATGTTGACTCTCGATAGTTTTTCGGGTTCGATGCTGGACCTTGTGGCCCGCTGAGGCAGATAAAACTTTGCAGCTGAGAGAGACAGACCCACACTCACTCTCACAACAAAAACACAACCAGGCTTTTAGCTCTGAACAGGTCTTCAGTGTGTGAGTTGTCTTTAGTGCCTTGCGCTTATAAGTAACAGCCGTAGAAGTGGACATGGTTGTTATCATTTAGCAACAATTTCACCAGTTTACAGTGATTTATGGCTTTCAGAACTCACTTCACAGTCCATGTTGTTTGTGTAATATTTGTTTTCGCTGATATTAACTACAAACCCTTTCTGCATCAGTAATCGTTCACTTTCCAGCAGCATAATTAGTCTTTTTTTGTTTCATACCGAGGAGCGAAGTGCTATTTTTAAGGCTGATTTAGTTTGAATTACAGTCTTTTAGATGGTACATGAATAGAATTAAAATGATTTAATTACTGCTTTTCCCTGTTAGAACATAACAAAAAGAAACTGTCATTTTTTTTTGCCCCCCTTAGGCTGAAATGAAATAGTAAATGCTGATGGTAACAGATGTAGCTTCTGTGCTGAAGATGGTTCCTATTGCAGGATGGACAGTTTCCCAGATTACTCAACTCGGCAGCTTTGAGTGGTTTTCGTCTTATTCTGGGTGTTTATCAAATCCCAAATGTCTGAACTCTAATTCCAAATTGTTTTTTCTCATTGATTGAATTAGATGCTCCTCATGCATCAATGTGTGTCGCTTTGAGAAAAATCATGTGACCGATACAGCTGCTTTGTCACAAGGAAGTGAAGCGCCAAATTGTGTTTTTATTTTATTTTTTGTACCTTCTGCATTTGACATGCTAGTAGTCATAGTAATATTATTTTGGTTATAATCCTATTATTTTAAATATATATACACTTCTCTTTCACTCAGTTAGCACTTTATTATCAGCTGGTTTTGTAAACAGGACCATTCATCCACATGTCAGCAGGGATGAGCCAAGTTCAGTGTCCTCATGCTTTATCCACGTTGCCTGCAGTGTTTTCTGTAAGCCAGCAGATGTCGCTATTAAGCGACACACCAACACAGTGTCAACACTGTGTCAGCACAGTTGGGGAACTGTGCCATACACTCCATGAGGCGTCATCTGCCCATTGTGTGCACGTTTCTGTTAGAGCAGGTAGCTGGGCTTTATCTGGTTTATTAGTAGACGGTTAATATCTGACCTTTTAAAAATACATTTAATTCCTTTAAATGCTCACTAGGATTTATTCAAATTATCACAGGAAAAACTCCTCGTTTTGTTCTGGTCTACACAGTGTTGACCCCTCCAGACCTCCTGGGGCCGCTGTGGTAAACAATGCCAATGTTGATATCAGTGAAGCTGTTTCAAAGACTCAGACTCTATATTACTTTAATCAACTTTGTGATTCAGCAATTAATTCGACATGAAAACACTGCAGCATGCATCCGAATTTTTCATGACCGTTAATATGAAATCAGGCATCTAGGCCACAAAAACATCTGCAATATGTTATGAAGAGACTAGAAATGTATTTGTAGCTGCTTCTAATTCAATAGGCTGAATGTCTGGTCCCTATAACCATAGTAAATTGGTATTGTACAGTTAGGTTGGTGGTTTTTATTTGTTAAGGCAGCGGTCAACACGTGCTGGCTGTGCACTGAAAAGTCAGGCCCTCAATTTTTATAGCGCAGCCATGGAAAATGACTAATGTAAATATGATGTCAGTATTTTTTTTAAAAGCAGAATTAAAATGACCATGATTCTGTTTTTAATTGGCATCGGTTAAACTACTACACTGACTGCGGATGGAATTCGGTCACATAGGTAATGTTTAGTCCCTCAGAGTGTAACTGCAAGTAAAAGCAGCAAGTGAGAGTCTATTATGATGATAAATGGGGTTGTTAATCCTGTATCCAGCAACTAAATGGCTGAAATACAGACCTGTTTCTTCTTCTTGTGTTTGGTGAGTTACCAAATAGCTTCAGGTTCATTACCACTTCCTTGTGCTCTGCAGCAGAGCTGATCCTGAGTTGTGTGGAGCCTGGGAAAACCAAGACTGATCGCTGTGTGGCTTATTGTAAACAGAAGAGTCTTCAATCTTATCTGGCCTTTTATCTGGATGTAAGAAATGACAAATAAAAACTGGGCCAGCGTGAGTATTTCCCATGAAGTTTGGTGATGCTGAAATAGCACTTTGATTTTTATTTTTATATTTTTACACCAAAGCAATGAAAAGCAGGAACAAACTTGTTTTCCATTTGGGGAGGCACCTTAATTGAGTCGCAGCTCATATTTGCTTACTGTAATTGAAATGGTTTTGAGACTGTGTGTGCAAAAACAGCTGAGAAGGCGTCTTTTCAGCACTGTTGTCAGCTCATATTGGTATCACGCTGCGAAAACTTATTTATTTCCAGCAAATCAGGAGGGGAGATGATGACTTGAAGTGTGATTGTGTTGTGGATATTTCAGCAGGTTGTGAAGACTGGATGAAGAGATATGTCTTCCTGTCTCTGTTCTGATTCTTAGGAAATTGAAGCAGGCGTGAACAGGATGTTAATTATCCGTGCGCTTCTCCTAGCTCACTGATGTTTGGCTCCAGAAGTCTCTTATTCCCACTTTCTGATACTGATGGAGAGCATACTGACAACGTCCCTCAGACAGCAGAACAGGTTGTGAGTAATGATCATGGATTGTTGGAGCATGTTGAGCACAGAAAGACAATAGGTTACATTAAGTTATACAGTAGTGAAAGCCAGCTCATCAGTGGACAGAGGCTGTAAATGCCACGGGCTATGACGCGGGCAGACACGAGATGGATGTCACGCTGCAGGCGGGCTTGACGTAAATATCTGGTCATTTAACTTGTGCTAAAATTGACTCCTCTTGTCAGCTATAGTACTCTTGAGCTGGACTGAAAAGTGTTTTGTGGGTGTGGGTTTTTGGAGGTCTTGTTTATATAAAATGTGATTTTAGAAAAATAAAAAATTAGATCAATGCAAACTCACCAGATTTACATGCAGTTGTATGCAAAGATGACAGGTAAACTCATAAGCCCTGCAGCAAACACATTAAAATAAGCCTGTCTTCAAATATTGTTAGTTTTTTATTTCAAGATAATGCATAAAAGGCTTTGGCATCTTATACTTTGTAAAGTAAAACCTGTGTGCTTGCTGCAGGCCTTATTCTTTTTACCCCTTCAAAAATCAACAATTTTAAACACACAGAATTTTGTCAAAACTTCAGATTCTACTTAATATGTTCCACAATTTTGAAATTTGGCATAGATGCTGTGGTGTTGCCAAAATATGTTTGGATATTTTATTTGTATGTTAAATTAACTCAAATTCATTAGTTTTATATCGGAGCAGAGAAAGTCAGCTCGACATGCAAACGTTAAATATGTCGGCAGCTAAAAAGCGAACTCGGAACAGAAAAATCTGATTATTAATATATATTTAAAAGAAGCAGTTCCTCCCTGTTATTAGAGAGAAATTGCAGAATTTGATCCAGGATTTGTTTAACAGACCTCTGAAATTGGGCCACTGCAGCTGATCATTATTGATTGGAGAATCTGCCCAGCCCCCCTCTCCCTGCTCTGTAACAGCTTTGCTTTACAGTCTGCTTAGTCATAGTTATCAAAACTTACTTAAGCTGTCGTTGGTTTTCTCTGATTGGTCTAATTCTGTGAACTTGAAAGATATTTAGGTATTTTTACCATTCAAAGAGTCACCAGAGTGACCTGAGCAGACGCTGATGTGGAGCATCATCACTGTACAGTGGAATAAGTCTTTAAAGACGCTGCAAAATGATGATTTTTACAATATATTTAATTCGATTTTTTTTCTTACAAAACAATTCCCTCATAAACCAGAACACACAAAATGCATAAAGAAAACTGTACAGTCAGTTTTGTCATGTCTGAACGAGTTCTAAACATGAGCAATGTAATCTACAACAGTGGTTCCTATCAATGTCTATCACACCAAGTGGTTCAGCTCAGAAAAGCCCTGTACTGAAGGGTTAAAGGAGGTACAGAAATAGTCATTTGATACTGAAGGTAGATCCAAACAAACAACATGATCTAGCCAATAATGTAGTTATACCAGCAAGCGCAGGTGCAGCCTCTTTGTTCTTGCACTGCTGAATCGACCTTAAGAGAGAAGCTGACAGAGGTGACGATAGGAGGGCAAAGTGACTTTTTCGCAAGCGACTGTAAACGAACAATGTGTGGCTGTGAGAGATCGCTGAGAGGTTGAGAACTGCGTTGAAGATCTTCATTACATGCATGTCTCAAGCTGTCACATACTGCAGGTTACTTATTTAGAGCCACTGAGGACTGACTTTAGGAAGAGTAAGAGCCTGAATCTTTTAACAGTCACGTTTATTTGATGGGCTACCAGTTTGTCAAAGCTCTCTTCAAATGATCTAAAGGTCTGTCGGACATATTTGTCCCCTCAGTGCAACAGTGGTCTAGGAAAAAGGGTCAGCTTCATTAAGTCATTGCCTTTGAAAAGGTTCATCCAACAGGCTCTGTCTCTGCAGATTTGTTTCAAAGCAGATTAGCAGCAAATAACTAAATTCCAAACAAGAACAAGGAAACCAGCTTCACTCCTGTGTTTACCTTTTTCATTTCCTTACACATCACTTTGCATTGGGGAGATCCAGGCACACCTACGTACAGTATATTAATATTTCATTTGTGTGTCTGTAAGGGCTGGTTTTTACAGTAGTACAGTTTCTGTGAGGCTTTTTATTCACATGGGGCTGCGAGTGGTCTCGGGTCTTCAGAGATGCACATGAAAAACTGAACTGCCAAAAATCATCAACAGCTGCTAAATCCCAAAGGCTGTGAGCATAATCGTCTTTTTTGGACCTGATTCTTTAATATTAGGTAACTTAGATAATAACTTCAGCCCATTACTCACGTTTAGCTAATGCTGGTGAACATGTAAGATGCAGGTGTGTTCAGCGTTAAACTTGGAGAATGTGACACGTCCTCGCTGTAGGTGATCGTATCACTGCGTTGGAGTTTCTGGGACTACAAAAGCACTTAATCTGCTGGTTGTTGCACATTACACAGTGAGGTTCCCTTTACTTTGTGTCTGAGTACAGACATCCAAACAAATCACTGGTGGTGTTGTGAAGAAATTAACTGGTGACTGCAGCTACTAAAATGTGACAAGTTGATTCCCAAATATTCTAGACAGTCTTCTTTGCTAACAGTTAAGACGCAACGTTTCACCCAATCAACAGGGTGATCACATAATTTATTGCCTTCATGCAAACTCCTGTGCCACGGAGGTGGACAAATTTGGGCAAAGTACAGAAACACGAAAATGTTTCCTTTTTCCAGACTGTAATTGAGCAGTTTTTTTTTCAGTTAGCTCCTTTTAACAATCGGCAAATTGACATTTTGCTGTAGACATTCATTCTACTGTCAGGAGGCACAAATGCTTAAAAGACACCATGTTCCCACTTATTTCTGATTACATTACAAAAAGCAGCAGTGCCGTTTTTATCGCTATTATGATTAGTGCAAATGGCCAAAGCAAATTACACGGAAGATGAAGTTCACCCCTGTTTCGATCAATGAAGAATTGCTGGTGTTTATTTGGTTACTGTCTTAAGACAGATAATACCAGGTTTTTCAAATATAGGTATACAGTGTTTTAATAATGAAAAAAACAAAACAAACCTGTGCAAGTCAATCACTAGAAACATCTGGAAATAGGAAACAGTTTGTGCTGCTAATGTTTGTACAGTATAAATGATCGCTATTTTTGAAAAAGGCTGCTAGAGACGACTGACAAACAGATTTGCTGTACCTGCCTTGGAGTTGGCTTTTGATGCATGGATCTCAGGAACAATGGTCAAATGCTCACAGCCAATCAGATAGTGGAGTTGATGGCACTTTGGCACAGCCTCAGCATGTGGGTCAGCGTAAACTGGAGCTATTACCCTGAGGGATTCTGGTAAGTGGCGTTTTCAGGCTCCACAGCACACCGCTGTGCTGCAGGTACAGAATAACTGAGAGAAAGCAGGGGACACTTTATACCATTGCAAGAGACACCGAAATGTAATGTTCATTTCTGGTTAGCATTCTTCTGCAAACAAAACCTCAATTGTTGACAGCTAGTGGACCAATCGGGCTCTGGGGATAGACAGCGTAAATAGGGTTTACACATACACGTGGCATAAAGCCAACGTCGGCCGGCATGAAGAAAGTGAAAGCTATCAGAGGGAGGATACAGTACAATACTATGACAAAAGTGAGTAAACAGGTTGGTAGCTTTTAAAAGGACCCAGGACACACAGACACTAAAGGACAGACAGTTTGTGGTGATTAATATGCAGCACTGGTGAAAACGACAAACGTTGTTGAGATAAACAAAATCGGAAAGCTTTTACTCTAAAAAAAGTGAGCATTGTGCATAGTTCATAGTTTAATAACCCCTCTTCAGGTACCTAGTTGCTGTGATAACATGGAAGGAAGTGCAATAATGTACATTTCTGTATAGTTAAGTGCACATAGATCACTGTTGCACTGAACAGCATTGACACTTTCTCCCAATAGAAATATCACAACAAGGTTTCTTAATGTTTTCTCAATTACTCTATTTGTAAGTGTACTTTTGTTACAATAAACCCAGGCATGTTTCCTTCTCGCTCAGTCCCAGGGTTGAGTCCACACGTATGTTGACATAAATCTTTATGATGGGTAATTTGGCCTCATCTTTCCTTTTCCCCCAACTTTCCCTAATCCTACGTGCTTTCCTTTTTTCCCTTTCCACTCATACCTCACCAACCCAGACAACTGTGTTCCCTCTCTTGATGTCTGACACCTCGCAGTGTGGCGTTCTCTGTTTACCATTTAGGACAAAAAGGGACTCGGCTGACGGCGTCACCAGATACTGTCCAAACAACCCACTGGAGACCACCACTCTGTTGGGGCCTCCCCAGGGCCAGGCGTGTTTGACGAGGGGCTCCTTGAGGCTCTGGAGAACCTTGGTGCGGCCTGACGACAGATCGGCAAATAGCAGGTCCGTGTCTGAGCCTGAGGTGGCCACCACTACGTGCTGGTTGGATTCTGTGAAGGAGGGCTGGAAAACCAGATCAGAGACATCGACAAGCTTGTCCATTTCCTGGTTCAGACCCAGCTCCCCCTGAAATGACACCGTCTGAATTATCAGCTTTGAGGTCTGCGGGTCTGGGGTCACAATGTAGCGGCCATCTGGCGACACAAAGGGCTGCCCTGTGATGTTTAGGTTCGGTCCGATCACGGTGTCCGTCACACTGTCGATGAGAAGCTGGGGGGGGGCTAGCAGCTCCCTCTTGCTCTGGCACTGAATGAAGTAGAAGCCGCTCAGGTGTGTGTAGGCCATGTTGGCCGGTATGCAGCTGTAGTTTTTCAGGCTGATGGTCTTGACACGGTGGAAGGTCTCCAAGTCAATTTTGTGTATCGCAGGTTCGTTTTTGAGGAAGACAAAGGCAAACCTAAATCGACAAAGTTCACAAAAAAGGTTAATAGCCTTTCTAGACATCTGTGGACAATGATTAATGTACATGGAGATTTTTATTAGATTTTTAATTTGTGCCTTTCTCCTTTACCCCAGAAGGACAGCTGTGATGAGTGAGCACTGAGGTTGCTGAACAAGTGTGTGTGTGTGTTGCTTTACCTCACGTGAGTGATGATAAGGTTGGTGGGAGGAATGAAGAAGTCGCTGACCCTCTGGAAAGTTGTGCGAATGGCATGATGTACTTCTCCCACACTGGCTTGAGGAATTACCTGAAGACAAAGTATAAAACAGTCTGAATACCAAGACGGAGGGTCCGGAGAACAGAGTGACAGAGGATGTCGCGTAGGAATTCTACAAAAAGGTACTTATTTTTCTGCATAACTTTCCTGGCAGCCATCGTATTTTTAAGTTATCTTAAGTAATTCTGTCATTGTACTTCCATGAATACAACCTGAACAAACTTGTACCAAAATAAAATAAAAAAATCGGCGCTCAGGATAATTTCTGCCGCTTACATTACAATTTCTCTAAAAATACAAATGGGAATAATTAAAAAAAATCAAAAGTCAGCACAAAAATCTGTTCACAATAAATAGTTGCAGGTTTCTGGAAACAGTTGCCTGGATCTTGGGGAAAAACCAACTGGGAAATTACTCTGGGGATAGAAGTAAAATACATGATTTTATTCTATTGTTGTCTTTCATATGTAAATAGAAAATTAAAAGTATTTCTTTGTGTGCTATGTCCCTTTTAGTCGGACTATAGTCTGATAGACTTTTAAAAAGGTATAAGTAGTTTTGTTTTTTCTCAAAAATCAAACTAACTATCATTTCTTAAGTGCAGTCAAGCCACAATAAGCTGGATGCGTCTTGAAGGGCTGATTATTAAGGACACAGTTGTTTAAAATGTTCATCTGCATGTTACTGAAGTATCCCCATCAATATAAAATTGTGATTTAGGAGGTACATTTGAAAAAAATAAACCTATTGATGTCAGAATGGCATCAAAAACAAGTTCCCTAAACATGATAAACTGAAAGCATTTGACTGATTTGAATGTCACAGATGAATATGTTAGTAAGTAAGAAGTAGCAGTAAGGAAATTTCGAGGAAATGTTTATCAACTGTCTCAATTATTTTGTGCACCACAAAAACTGCTTTTCTCTGTAAATACTTCATGTGAGTCACATTTAAGTAAAAAAGGAGGAGAAAGGTCAGAAAGGTTTAAGTATTTAAGTTTAATATTTGTGTGACAAGACATGTCACATCCACTTAATTGCATCTCATTTCTTAAAGAAATTATCGACCGTGCTTGAAGCTACTTGGACTGGCTGAGGATTGCTTTCGACAAAACGCGTCGGCCAAATCAATGTAATGCGTGTGTGACCTTTTAGCTTCACTGAAATGCCCTTCTGCTAGTCTCTGTAAATTGAGGTTCATATCTCAGGTTAGCTGGAGCTTGTCTGTGTGGCATGGCCATATATTCTGCAACAGATAAACATCTACAGTATGACTTGTGCTGATGAAACATGGCCTCTCTGATAAAGCATCTTATTCAGTGATGTTTCTTTTAAAAGCCCCATTTCTCATGTCACACACCTGGCCCTGAATCAGCATGTTTGTAAAATGCAGGGAGGGGGATTGGCACCGCCGTGCCACTGACAAATGCTTATGTTGCGTTTGCCTGCATGATCCGGTCACGGGCAAGTGTGTGGGACCTACACCTCTCCAAGTTCTTGTTTGTATTTTCGGAGAAACGTGGCTGGGTTTAGGCATCTAGGCAAACATTTCTAGAGCGAATATAGATTATTTTTAAAAGCAAAGACCTGAGTGTAAAATGTATTTTGATGTCTACAGTACTAAAGCTGAATATGTACCTCATGCCCAGTGGGGGGCTAGACTCCACATTTTTTCCTCAGAACCACTAAGTGCGAGGAAATAAAAATAGCAGTCGAAGTTGCGCAGTTGTTACCTTTGCTACAGTGCTGCATCATCCTTAAAGGTTTGATCTCTTTCTCAAGCCTCCTGAATATTTTATCTTTTTTTTTTAATAGATCAGCTCGTTTCTCGCTGCTTGCAGGACATGAAAAGAATCCTCATTTAAAGAAGAGAAAAAGCTATTAGAACGGTATTGGAACACAATGATGGGAGTTAATGAGGTTCAATGTAGTATCGCTCATGTATTATTAGGCAGCTGCTGTGGTCTCCAGGACTTCAGGTGTTCTCAACTTAATGCCACTGCCTTCCCTTTTTCATTGATCATCCTCAGATTTCATATCCACACACTCAGCCATGAGGCCCAATTGAGTTTTACTCTGCTCGCTGGCTGCCCTAATACCTGAAGGGGATTTGGTTCTGACTGAATAGCTTTGGCTTTTCAACAACATACAGTCTCCAGAAGCATTGAATCGTTTCTTTTTTTTCCCCCCATCTGACTACACAGTACATCCAAATGAGATTGAAGGCTCCAGTGTATTTCAATAAATCTTACAAGGTACTTTGAAATATCCCTGTGCAGTGCATGGTAATGGCTGGAAAAATTGGGCTTTTTTTATTTTACTTTTTTAAATATACTGTCAAAATTACTTGTCTTGTTGCTCCTGGGGAGCAATAAAGCCCATAATGGATTCCAAGGCAGACTCACAGGCTTGTTGTTCGAGATTAATGCTGAACTTTAAAACATAAATTAATACTTTGTATTAACTTGCAGCCATAAAAGACAGCGGATACACATGTAGGCATTTAAGGAGTCGTACTTTTGTACTGCAGTAAACTTGTGGCCCCTTATCAGTGGTCTTGCATCAAGATCGCAGAGTATGTTTGGACCCGGAACAAGGCTCATAAACTTGAATCTCTTCACCAACCAGAATACAGCCTCTTAGTGTCTGTGGATGCATTAACAGCTTCATGATGAACACTAATTTTAAATCTCTTTTATTAATGTTGGCTCTGCCAGATAATGGTGGTGAATTTAGGATTTTCCTTCTATAATTGTGTCTCTGCCTCTAGTGTTACGAGTCATAATGATGTGATTATATTACATCATCATACTTGCTTAGTCACCCTGTCTCCTAAAAAGTAACTAAGCAACTACACTGAAACATTAATTTCACTTTGTTGGGAATATATTCGATGTTTGTTTGTACAGTGAATGAAGCAATACATCTCCTCTTTATCTCTGCTTTGACAGAATGCTACTTTTTAAATCACAAAGCTGCAATTTAAACCAAAGCACATTTAAAGCTAAGATATTGTACAAGTGGTGCAGCGTACCTTAATGCCAGACTGCATTGCTAGAGTAAAGCAATATATTATGAAAAATAATGACAGCCTAGTAACTCAGTTACAGTATTGCTGTTTAAAAGTACACTTTGCTTGATGACTTTGTCACATTACTTCCTGGTTCTTTCAGTCAGCGTGATTAGACCTTCCAGATTATTGCTGATGCTGGTGGTGTGACTGTAATTGGTATAAAACAAGCATATCCGCAGCTTTAGACATGAAAACAACTTGTTTAGGGCACTATGGTTTCCAAGGTAACTGCTTAGTTAAGGTAAGGAAACAATCATGGTCACAGTTCTGAGACCTTGAACTTGGCTTAGCGCCTGTGTCAAAGTCTGGACACTGTTCATTTCAAGTTTTTGTACAGCTGCTTACAGCTCCCACAATCTGCAACTTGTACATCAATCTTCTCTGTACAGGGCAGAGAGGATTTAGCCACTGTGAATTAAATACTTAACAAATTGATACTTTAAAGTTGTTAAAAATGGAAATTAAAAACATTGATCTCAGACGTAATTGTACAGCGTAACACAGAAATAAATGGGGAAATACTGTGTGCGTACAGAGAAAATGTGCCAATGAGCTCCATGTCTGATTGGCACGTAGATGAAGACTGAACTGACAGTCTGAAACGCCCCGTCTCTCTCTAGCCGGCAGACATTCCTCCATTTGTCTTCACTAATGAATTGACAATCACACTCCCTCTGATGTTTACACAGAGATATTGAGCCATCCTCCAACAAGGCTACTTATGAATACCACAAAACAACACATCACGTGTGCACAAATTAAATGCAGGAACACAGACGCGCACTCATACACATGTATGATCCGCTGAAGCGAAACGGTGCCTCAGGTAGCGACAGGCTGCTGCTGAACAGGTCAATTACTTTCAGTCCAAATGATAATGACATTATCAGACCATTTGTTTGTGGTGTGATCCATGTGGCCTTCAATCCATTATGTGGTTTCCTTGCAATTGCATTTTTGAGTGATTCATGCCCTGTGCTCTAATTATTCATTACTCCTGAACAACTGCAGGAAAAGGGGAAATGAATAAAATCGGGGGGAACAATGTTTCCTGCAGCCACAAAAGAAATACCACATAAGGCGGCTTTATGTACTCTGATTATTGCAAATTAAATGAGAGAATTCTTTTGTCCGTGATGGAAAAACATCTTTTCTGCTTAATTTAAGACTGTAACGTCAGAGGGGAAAAACAACTCCAAAATAAACATCACGTGTGCACCTCCACTGAGACACATACACAGAAGAAACAGATCCCCCACATGGACACCTACACTGTGAAGAGACGGAGCAAAACTGAATGCAAGAGCATGCACACAACACACACATGCAGTACATTTTGGAAAACTGTTAAAGCCCACACACAGGTGGTTCTCTTTTCACTTATTTTTGCTGCCAGAACATAGTGGCACCTTAAGATCCAGTACAATCTACCATTATATACTTAAAAAGCAAAAATACAGCAATTAAAGGCACGAAAAGTGTTTGACTAATGACCACAGTACAAACAGCTAAACTAGAATACAATACAACCACTGATTAACTATTAGAGCACCACTGTTCAAAACCAAAAGATGATATAAAATGAGCAGGAGTCTCTGAAAATTCATACATTTAAGTGTTATCATCCCTCTGCAATCCTCATAATGAATAGGTGCCTGAGCATAGCTCACACAAATACAATGGGATCCCTCCCTCCAATGGGACGAAGCAGAACAATAAACATGTTTGTGTCTGTTACATAGATTAAATGGGATCCCTTGGTGGCTTTACCCATGCAGTGTCGTCCACTGTCGTACAGGGAAACACACACACGCACACGGCCCATGAAAACACTATCGTAGCTCTCCCCCGGGTGCCAGCACTGCTCCCTTTCCCTTCCCTTCGACCTTCTCGGCATCCTCCTCTGCATCATCCCCACCCAATCCCCCAAGGCAGATTAAATACAACCGCACCTGTGATCATTTCTCATTTGTGAAGCCTCCAACACCAGCGGTCCAAAGGGACGCCAGGCAAAAGCAGACAGCACCACAGCTGTGAATTGCTGTTTTGCTGGCTTGGTAAATGGTCTAAAACACACATAGATTAGATGTTGTCGTGCAAATACTTATCACATGAATAGGGAGGCTGCTACACAGTGAAGCTCAATTAGTTATTATGCGCCGTTTTCCTCATTTGGTCAACTTTGTACTGCTTATATAGATTACTTTCGCTCTGGAAGATAATCGCTCATCAGAGTTCCCAAAACACACAGCAAAGTAGGTGTAGGGTGGTGCAGAAGTAAGACAATAACAAACAGAGGTTATTTTGTGATATTCTTTGTAAGTAATTATCAGCCGGGTTTAAAAATTTGCCTGCAACAAACTGTACCTTAATCAACATCCTCACAAGACGTTTACAAAGCAGATTCTCTTGTTGGATACATACTGTTCACTAACAACCTTGTTAATACTGCACTCAATGTTTTACATGGTTTTGTCATTGCACATACACCGATAAGCCATAACATTATGACCACCTGTGCAAATTAATGCAATCCAATACAGTGTCCCTGCCACCAATTCTAACTTTTCCAAGGTTTGAATTTCTCAGTTTGTATGTTGAAACTGTAAGAAAGGTGACAATTCTACTATGTGTTTATTATTGAGGTCAGAGTGGGTGAGTTGGTTCTAATGTTTTGCCACTCACTGTAAAATGAAAGAGGTGGCCATATACACTTATCATGCCTGATCAGAGCTACTGTTTGATTGGAAATGCCTAGATAAAAGACAGGAAATGAACAAAAGGAGATGCAGAACAATCTCCACAATACGCGGCGCTACGTAAACACTGCTGAATATTTCAAGACATCCATCCACAACTGCAGAGCAACTCTTTCTGCCGTTTAGCTGCCTACTAGCTTTAAAGCTGCTATCAAAACAATGCAAAGAGGGAAAGTTCATTGTCATACAATTTACAGAAGCATGATGATGCTCCATCACTGACTGATGTCTGAATAAGGGACTGTTTGGGAAAATAGCAGCTGAAAAGGTGATGATACAATCAGTTGGCAGATTATTAGGTAGCCCAGCTAAACCCACACTGGATGAGTGTTGATTTAACTACATGACCATTTTAGAAATTGTAGTTGTGGGGCTGTTGAATTATACTGTACCATTCTGACATTACGTATTATTCTGTGTACCCTAATTATTTGAATGAGGCGTTGGTAAATAACAGAAGCACCTCTTCGTATAATGCAGTGCAGTTCAACAGCAGCACAAACTACTTTCAAAGTCTTCTGAATCAACACCGCTCTAAAACAGTTTGGACAAAAAATAAAGATTATCACATTCATAAAGGGAGGATTTATTGCAGCATTCCTCGCTGTACCTAATAAACTGCCAGCTAGGTGTGTATCAGTGTTGTGTTTACAATTTGATTCCCCTGTTCCCAAAGGAGCCAACTGAAGCAGTTACTTCAGCCTTTAGGTTGAGCTTGTTGACTTGTTGTTGTAGTGAAACCACTATGAATAACTGAAGTAGATCTAAACGGATGCTGTGTGCGACACGTTTACCTGCAGTGTTGGGTGTGTTCTGTCCATGTCACCCCACGTTAGGACCCACACCTGGTCATGGGATTTGTCATAAAGCATCTTCACTGGAAAAGGATCTGTCGCTACTGCCTAGAAGACAAAGAGTGGGAAGAAGACAGAAACAAAGCTGAGGCTCAGAAATGGCAGACTCATTTATTCGAAGTAAAAGCAAGAAAAAAATGTCCACGCACATTTTACACTGACCAGTTATTAAAACGTCAAAGTCATAAAAGGCAAGTACAAAACAAGCTCTGCTAATAAATAATAAATGTGAGTGAGATCACTTATTTTGCTGATAGAGGAATACTCTCCTTAGTATGCACAGTCAGACAGTGTTGTTATTGAATTATGACAGATATTAGTATCAGTGGCTGTGTCAGCATATATAAAACAGAACAGCATTTCCATTAACAGATTCAGTATGTTTGATGTTACAAAATAAATCCATTATCAGTTTCTAATGGCACTGCTACGCTATCACCGAGGTTTAGCAACTGAGAGACCAGGGTTTGAATAATGGCCTGTCCCAAGGATTAAAGATTTAGTAAGACCTAAAAGACACATACATCCCAGATTACCTTTAGATGTTCTTTAAACAAGATGGTCTGCACCAAATGCTGAGTACTAAGAAGGTGTAAATGCCAGAAAGAATGTAGAAAGTGATGGGGGAAAGAAACTGCACTGCACGTGTATGTTTACAGTATCACTGGCGGGGAGGTTTTACTGAGGGTAACCGACACACATCAGCTGAAAAAATAAAACTGAAAAATAATTTGGCAGGAAAAAGACAGAGCGAGATGGACGGTGTGATGTAACCTCAGGTCTGCTGCAATGTCAACAACAAGGAATAACACAATCCATTACCCTGCTTCTGGCTGGGCGGACAGGGAGCTGCTGACACCCCCACCAGTGGAGCGAGACCACAAGCTCTGTGTTTAGTAATGGGAGGTCCAGCGCTCCTCTCTCCAATGGTCAGCAAGTGTGCATATACTGTATGGTGAGATTGCGGACTGCACGTGGGAATCTGTCTTTGTGTGTGTTTACCCTCCTATGCGGTGGGAGCAGAGGTAAAGCTGAGGTCAGGCCATAGACTGGGTTGTGTCCGCCTTTGAAAGTCCAACATGCCATTAAGGGTTCTGTTAAAGTTGTAAAGTTAGTTTTGCCCATTAGACTGTTAGACATCATGAGTAGATCTGCTGTGACACATTCATTCTGTAGAGCCTTGTGTAACTTTTGGCAGTTGTGTGCTCTCTCTGTATAAAGCCAATGATAAGAAGCATTACTCTGTAACCCCACAGTATTTCTGTAGTTGAACAGATTGGTCATTCTACAGTCCCACATTTTATTTTGCCACTCAGCCCAAGAATTAGTAATAGCTAATTCATGAGCGTGATTATCACCATACCAGCAGGGAGGCACTTAACTTAATTAACTTTTTACTTCTAACAAGACTTCTTTTGTCTACCATCAACCATCAGGTGGCGTCTGGAGGTTGCAACCTAAAGCCCTTTTTATACAGAGAACTTCTTGGTGTTAAGGCACCTCCACCCTAAAGGCTCTTTTACACCGGCTACCTGGTATCAGCAGCATGGCATTTAACCCAACATGTAACCAAGGTCAGACATGGATTACTTTTACAACAATGTAGCGGTTAAATAAAGATATGCTTTTGATAGTTTTGCACATTTACAACTTGATTAAGACTCAAACTAAGTTGTTGTGTGATGGGTTCAATGTCACCATAATTGATTATGACAGTAATGTGTGCGATAAGGAGCCGTCTTGGAAAGGACATGCAGTTTAGATGCAGGAAGAGATCGGTGTCCCGTTAAGCTTTGTAACGCACGACTTATTCTGCTGCCTTCAATGTGCCGTCCTTTCTGAGCGTCCCAGTTTCTCCTTTAGCATAGTATCATGTCTCATTGCTGAAAAAAGGTAACTCCAACAAATCCAAGCCCGTCTCAGAGGTGGCACGAACAACCCTGGCCCCAAGAAAGCCTCTGGAAAAAGGCCAGAGGAGGGGTAACTGTGACCTCCCATGCTGGTTTGGTACCTTACATGCTGTACAGAATGAGAACTACCCCCCTTGTTCTAGGAAGCATCTTTAGTAACTTCTCTTTGAATGGCCTCAATACAGGGAGTTACAGTAATAAAAGCATGAATCAGCTTTTCTGGGTCATGTTTAAAAACCAGTTATCTAATTTTGCTAATACTTTTCAGGTGATATTCAGATTTCACTACAGAAATAACTTGAACAGTAAATGGAGGTCGGAATTGTCAGATCTCTTATGGTAGAACAGCCACTATATATAGGATAAGGTCATCAAGTGGTTCATTATCTTTACTCGCTGTTTTTGGGCATGAAAACAATAACTTCAATTCTGTTAACTTTAAGAAAGGTCAAGTAATCACAGATTTCTTACTGTGGTTTTCATGTTTATCATTTTCTGCATCGAGATGTCCAGCATTTGCAGCGTTCTGAAGTTTAAAGCTGTTATTTCATTGTAACGGACACACACGTGTATTTAAACAGTCTGTGTCACATCAATGAAACTCTTGTTACATTTAGTCATTTTTTTCTTACACTCAACAGGCACATTCAGAATAAATTGCTATCAAACCCTAAATTTAGTGAGTTCACCATGAGTGAATAATAAAATGCTAATACCAACTGAAATATACAAGAATTGATGTTTTATACTGGTATCCTGGAGGTGAAGAGCAGAAAACTCTCAGCAGTAAGAGGTTTTTTTTCTAAAACAGAATCAAATTTAAATCCTCCAAGAAATCTGAATATTTTTTTACTTCATGAAACATGTGCTTTTTTTTTTTAAATAAAACAAAAACCTGGCAAAAATGTGCTAATTTGCAGAATTTGAGTTGACAACTGTACGACATCTACCACTGATTAAGTGCAGTTCAAAAGAAACCACCTTAGAAAGTTGAAGTTACTACAAAACCAGAGGTTCTTGCCATCTGGTTTTCTTTTTAATTAGCTGATGTGCCATTTGTTTTCAGACCCAGTGGGAGGCTTAGCTGGCACAGGTTTGACACATCAAAGTCAAGGTTAGATCTTTTTGTTAGGAAAGATAACAAAGGTGATATTTCCTTGCGTGCAGCAGCATGAAAAGTATGAAAGCCCACATTGGTGCAGATTCTCGCCATTTACACCTTTTATCTAGTGTCTTCTGGCAACAAAGGTTTGAACCTGGAGACTGAAAGTTTTGAATGAAGCATGTTTTTAAGTTTCACAAGATGGGGAGAGGAAATAATTTTAAATACGGATAAGAATAAGAAAGAAATCGTTCTTTTATGTTTTATGTATTTCCTCTATGGAGATTTGATTAAGGAGACATAAGTTGTATTTTACTTACAAATTTGGGTTTCAGACAGTGACCATAACCATGCTAAGCAGTAATAAAACTTCATTTGGATAATGAAGCCATTATTCTGAATTTTAAAAATTAATGCTATTGTTTTGTTCATGCTCTGCCTCTGCCAGCGCATAAAGCACATTTATTATTGCCTGCGTCTTCTGTCTTTGCCATCATTTTCTTGTGGCTGAGAAGACACCACAAATGACCCTTAGGATAGCGGAGAAAAAGAAAGACGTGTAGACAAGTAGATGTGGGAGGGGAAGACGGGGAGATTCACAGCATTGGATGGAGACAGAGGTAGAATGCAATGAACCAAAGGCCAAACACCTGAATGTTGTAAGAGCATCGTATTTGCCAGAATTTCGAATCAAATAAATGACTTTATTACTAAATGTGATGTGGTAAATAATTACACTGGTTTTCAGACACGTCTTAGCTAAAACGGTATGAACATCTAACCTTTCTAACTCCTAACCAGGTTGCAGTACGTGTTCGCTGTGGCATTTTTGCACTGGCACGTGTTCATTTTGCCGTCTCAGGTCATTCTCTACGATCAGGCTTTCACTTATGTCCCTCCTCCTCTCCAGCTCCTTCTCCTTGTGTTAGGCCCATTTCCTCTCAGCCTGCACCTCAGTATAAATGATGCTGACCCTGGGAAGAACCCCTGAGGGATTCAGTCTCTAAACAGCCGTTACAGGCAAGATGAATGGCGAAGGCAGCCAGCACCCACCTGAGCCACCATATTGTTTCTAGCACTTGAGGTGGATTTGATTTATTTTAGCTTGCATGTGGTCTTCTTACATCGCTGGAGGTTCAATAGTGTGGCAACCTGAAAGGAAATGCACCTAACGTAGGTGATGCTGTGTGACACTTGTTGGTTGGATGTGCATGTTTCTAATACTTGACTGAAGTACGGTTTAGCTAAAGAAATGCTGTGCAGATTGTTTCATTCTGAGGAAAAGGATTTTTTCACTTACTACTGCTAAGCTAAGATTTGACAATCACTGTTACAATACATGGATTTATCTACACAGTGGCACCATTCTCCAAGGTGTTTCCCATTCACACACACAGATGCCGTGAGCAACACGTTGGCCCACCCACTGGGAGAAATTTCAACTTTACTTGACTTTTGTTAACTTTTTTCCCCCCACAAAAGCTTAAATGTGTCAATCACTAACTTGCAGGTGAATAATTTCTGAGGGTTTCTGAGACTTTGGGGTGTTCTGACAAGCCTGATACCTGCTCCACCCACCTGCACCACCTTCTGTGCCTGAATATCAACGACTAGCAGTCGGCTCTGGAGGGGCTGGGTCACGTAGATGTACTTTTCCCTGATGTTGACTGCTGAGGACCACACGCAGTGCTGGGGTGACACCCCTTCACCTTTAGGGCACATCTCCTCCTGGGAAGAACCAAGAAGTAACAGAGAGGAAGAAAAGATTGGAAGGATTCATCCCGCATCACCAATGACTGAGACTGGGCAAAAATGTAAAAGTGTGCATCCTATTATACGATGTTATCATAGTATTATTTGATAAAGTTCCATTGAATAGCACGTTTATTACTGATGCAACTGGTGACAGTCTTTCAGACTGTTTACCTATAGAAAACTGTGTTAGTATCAGCGTGAAGCAAACCCCAACAAATTCTATAGGCTATGCAGCTTGTCTTTGCTGACAAGACATTTATGCACTCGCTCGCTCACTCACACAACCTACACTGCTATATAATCACTGCGCACGTACGTACGTGCACGCACACACACACACAGTGGCTGTGTTTCAAGACTTTCCACCTATTCTCCACCTCACCAAAGTGGAGAAAGTGCTGTTTACAGCAGGATCTGGCTAACACATGGCCTATTGAGTTTGTATTGATCTCTAATACAATTACAGGCTCCTGTAAAACCCAAATCCCTCAGAGG
The DNA here is from genome assembly GCF_033026475.1 of Channa argus. Classification (NCBI taxonomy): domain Eukaryota; kingdom Metazoa; phylum Chordata; class Actinopteri; order Anabantiformes; family Channidae; genus Channa; species Channa argus. The sequence goes on from NC_090218.1 coordinate 9,872,032, forward strand.
AACAAGCAACTTTAACATCTAAAGCCCATTGCTCTGGGAGAGGGATGTTCTCCAGTGGATTAAAAACCTCAGGGTGTGTAGAATAGAGTCTATTAGTGCAAGCTGTTGACTAATGGACACAAGTAATCCCGTTACATTTGGTGAGGTGAGGAGCCCCACCATGACACAGGAAGGGGAGGAGGAGGGAGGATGACCTTCATTTTGGTCCGGATTTTTTATGACACTGAAATGTGAATACAGACGGACAGTTACATAGATGAACTGATGAACCTTGAGCTTCTAAGGGATAATTATTTCTCCCTTTGAAGCACACGACACCAGCAACCTTGCCGTGCTACTTGTATGGATTATTGTACAACAACCTAATTAAGACCCATTAGAAACTGGCACTGAGATGTTCTTAGTGGTGGGCCTGATGTGAACAGCACATTCCCCCTTTAATAGAAAGCCACACTAAATAGGTTCTTTCTGCCTTGCACATACTTTGATTTGAAAAGGCATCTGTTCAGTTGTTACAGTTTCATCCTCAAATCAGCAGGGGTGTAATATGCAGGAAGCCATAAACCTTTTTTTGTGTTGTCTTGTTTTTTTTCTTTTATTGCAAACACATAGACTTACATAGGTAGCAACAATCCTCTCTGTTCGCTTCATGTGTCTGCGTATCTCACATTCACTGGGCTGGAGAACTGTGATGCCCTCATCCGAAAACACATAGAACATGTTCCCCACACTCAGACCTGGGAGACAAAGACAGGGAGACAGACATTTTTGATCAAATTAAAACAGCAGAAAATTTTACTCCCATCTTATCTGACATTTGTGATGGACATTTCAATTTCCTTCTGCCAGAGGAGACACGGCAAGACTCCTGTTAGCATGCTATCAAGTTAGCGGGGAAGGCAGTGTGTGGCTGCCAGCTATTTTGACAATGCCTACAAAGGGCCCTGTCAGCACCATGTCGACAACATATTGTAGCAAGTGGCTTCGAATTAGAAGCACTGTCTATATGAGGAAGCATTTCATAACATCTCTGCCTCATGTAAACAGCTGCTGATGACTTACCAAGCATCGCACTGCTGTATAAGGGCATTTGGATGAACAAAAAGCTATTAGTGCTGTCAGGAATACTTCATACGAGCATAGCTGATACGCATATAGATAAACATTTAGAAAATGGATTCATAGACTCAAACTTTAGCAGCCATCTGTTTGTCAGGTTGATGGACATTACATTTGCACTATAACCCTGTCAGATAAATCATGGTGCAGAATGAACACTAAATGTCAAATGAAGTGAAATACACACACACGCACTCCATGTAACTGACAACGCAAATGGATGTTGAAGGTCTCTGCTCAAATAATTCACATACTTACACTGCATTTTAAATGGAACTGGTTTCTTTTGGTTCTGTGCTGAACGTATTGATAATATATATCTAAAACCCTTTGTATCATTCTCCACCACGGTAATCAAAGCCTACCTGTGGCCACACCTATGTAGAAATAATATACACAGTTTGGAAAACCTTAGTTTTTTTCTTTTACCCACTCAACTGGGTCTGTAGTATTGTTGGGAAAAAAAATGTTTGCATAAATTTCTGCATGTACGAGCCCCCCACAGGCAATCTGAAAAAAGAAAAGATTACAAATCACACATGCAGAAGTATTTGCTGGAAAGTAGACACCTTGGCGATTCTTTTGGACAATACAGTAAACATCTTGGAAAGTGCAGATATCCAGCTGCAGGCCCTGAAGAGCTACATAAAAAAAAATCAGGACACATTGTTGTGCATAACAAAGTATTTTGAGAACAGTAATGCATTACCTTCTTCTCTCCACAGAATGTTTGCAACTGCAGAATCAGCCGGCAAGCAACAGGAAAAGAGAAAAGGAGGGAAAACATTAATTCACCTTGAGGAAAAAAAAAAAGAGAGAGAGAGAGACAGATCATCCAACCAGCAGAGGTGGTGATTTCTCTTGTGCCATGTCAAAACAAAACATATTTGACAGCTACAAAATGTTCCTCAGTGCTGTTGACAGGAACATATTTCCTCCTTCTAAACCAAGACATCACTCTTGTCTTGAGAAAGGACAAGTCATCGATTATTCTGTTTAATTTCAACTGGCTCGATTAGCTCTTTGTAGGTAGCGATGGCTAGCTTGTCAAAAGTGATGCAATCTAAGGAAAGACTAAAATCAAAGAAACATGAACTGTGTGATTAAATTTGTATATTTAATGAGGTCATCATAAAAGTTGGACTGCAACACCAGCCACGGTACCTCAACTGATTATGTGCATTATAAATATACAGACATAAATCAAATCTGAATTGCACTGTCAACTGTGTTTTGCTCCCACCGCATAGTTTCTCCTTCAGCGATTGCACTGTGTGTCGAATCTTTTGGGGGCTTTCATTGTGTAATGTGTGTTAGAAAAGGGATCAATCTTAAACATGGTGCACATTTTTATTTGTGCTGGTGCATGTCATGCAAACGAAACCAGTGACATTTTTGTCTAGGGAGACGTTCGCCGTGTCAGAGAAGGCAATTAAATACGTGAGAGACATGGCAGGGTACATGCGGGACCCTAACAAATCAAAGCTTCTGGCTTTTAATGACTTGTCTGTACACCCTGAAGGTGCAAAAGGCCAAAATTAATGCCTAATCTGACAGAACCAACAATGGATGTTTTCATATTTAAAGTGAACAGCACATACACCAATCAGACACAATATTAACACCAGCTGGTTTTAGCATGGTGACAGTCTGCAGCAAGCGGCTATGCTCTGTGTGTTCTGATACCTGGTGACCAAGGCGATCGGTATGTAAACTGTAGGTTTGTGCAAAAGGTCACACGGCGACACATTGGAGCGATTTGGTCTAATGCATCTAGCAGTTCTAGTTTAATAGTTCCAGGTCACCCAAAGCAGAATAAACCCTTTTCCTTTGTCATTGCAGAACAGCAAAATTAGGGAGAGGCATGAAAAACATAAAAATTAAAAAACTCTGACACAATTCTTTTTGTAGGACATAAGGAGCCATAGATGCTGCATCAGCTTTATTCGCCTTTGATGCTATATGAGATAAACAAGCAAACGTCAGCCCTGACACCTACTTTTGTTCCTGAAATCCTGCCACAGCTTGGCTGTTGTAGTCAGATCTCAGATCTCACCGTTGCATTAAAACATTCCAAGCTGTTGAGTGCAGGTACTGTGATACACTGCACTGCCACTTCACTCTGATTGTATCCCCCGTTACAGTGTGTTTCTCAGCCATCTGAACGCACGGGAAACCATCTGACAGCCAATCATTTGACATGAAGCAGTTGTGACAATGTGCTTATTATTAGCTTTGCTGCCTGCTGCAACACTAATGCAGGGAAAAAAATGATGGGTAAAATTCTAACACTACCACGGCTCTGTGGGACATCTGAGCCGTGATGTAGCAGTGAAGGCAGCTTTAGGCTTTGTGTTTTAACACGGCCCCTTGCAGTAAAGCAATGCAGGGGGGTTCAGGCAGGGGTTGTTGGGGATGTGTTTTATGTACCAGCAATACAATGAATGATGATGCTGGGTCTGTTTAAGAAGCTCATTAGATGGTAAGACACAGCACAGTAGTTTGTAGTACACACAGACAACACTGAACTGGTATCACCCACCAGGAACATACGAGTAGAGAGCAGATAGGAAAACACAGGAGGGAGAGGGAGGGTATGACATGCAGCAGAGGTGCTGAGCCGGATTCAAATCAAAACCATTTGGCTATCAGGACCCTCCCTCTGCTGTGTTTTGCCGGAGCCTCCTGTGGTGAGTATTTCGGCTGCACTAAACACGCTGCCTAGATGGGAACTGGATATACTGCGTTTTCTCACACTAGGGGAAAGTCTCTCAACGTGCCCAAACACGGTTAATTGTGTTTTGAAAGGCCAGAATGTTTGCATTCTTAATCTCAGTTCAGATTTGGAGTTTACACTTCTTCAGGGCTTTGTATTAAAAAAAATAAATAAATTGGAACAACATTAATAATTATTAAGAAATGCTTTTCATTCTGTGTGTTAAAAGGGCTAAAAGTTGTGCGCTGCAGGACTCACGCGTCTTCTTGGCTGAATCTTCAACAAACAGGGAGGAGATGTCCTCGTCCACTCCCACTTCATTCTTGGCGATGCACGTGTACGCTCCAGTGTCCTCGTATCGGACGCTGCCGATAAAGAGCTCGCTACCATTTGCTACAAATGAAACAGAAAAACATTACGGGAAGGTTATTGTTTTTGCTATGTTATTAGAAATGTTAATTGAGCACCTTATTTATACATTTGGGACAACTAACTGTCAGTCTTATGCAATGAAAACGTGCTGTAATAAAACATGGTCTGCTGTGGTTTCTGTTGACTTTTTCAGTTCAGGCTGGTCGAGCGAGACCAATTATCAAGCTTGGATGGGGAAAAAAAACAAATTTAAATAAGAAAGGACTAACACTCACGATTCAGAGTTGTAGTTGTCTGCAATTATCTCTCATGATGTTCAGAAAATCTGAGCGTAAATGCATTTAAATTGCATATGCAGATCCAATACTACATCTCTAGAGTGATACAAGGCTGCTAAACACCAACTCTGAAAGTGTGTGGAAGTAATCTGACCGAAACTGCAGAAATAAAGCCACGACACGTGGATGTATCCATGTGGTTTGTTGTGCTCTGATGTCCTGCAGTCACTCATACTCAGAAAACAGTGATCAAAACCCAGGCACGGGAGTTTAATAAAAGAAAACTAGATAACGCACAGAAAGTACTTGCTAAAGGGGATGAGGAATAAATGGTAAAAATATCTGAGAAAGTAAACAATGGTCAGGGCACACAAGCCCTTATCTGCTGTATAATGGTGCACTTTGCCTCAAGTTGCTGCGGTGATATCAGATGGAGGTGACAGGCGATGTTGGCTATGTTGTCAGACGCAGACTCTCTAATGTTTCCTGCAGCATGGTCTCTGATGTACAGCTGTTCTCTGATCCTTCTCGCACACACTGGAGCACAACAGCACACACTTTAGAGCATGGCTGGGTTGAATGATGCATGTGTCACAGTAGAGCTCTCACAGCCTATGTTGTATGAGGACATTAAAGGAAGCTTCACTTTTCATCCCCTTTTCTCTTGAAGTATCTATGAACTTCTGCAGCTTCTAACATTCACACTCTTCTCAGTCTCCCTCTCCTGTTAAGATTTCTTCACCTCGCACCTATTCCCTGCCTGTTCAAACATACTGTTTGTCTTAGTGCAAAACGAAATACTTGCCAAACTGCACTAAAGCAGACACCTGTGGAAAACAAGCTGTGCTCCTTTGTTGAAAATTAACTCTGCCTTCTAATTTACGCCTACTGGGTTATGAAACAACAAGACGCTGCAGACGTTGATGCAAAGCTTCTCACATTAGTCAAATGTCTTTTGGATTCTGATAATAATTCTCTTTTATCGGGAAAAGTGTGTAATGCTTTGAAGTGAACACCGCCTTGCAAGCAGGCCTTCATAGAATCAGACACCACTTTAATTACTTCTAATTCATATAATTATGTTCAGATCAACTCTTATTGAGAACCACTGAATCAACTACTCATTAAATCAGTCTCTATATCCTTACTTTGCACCAAATGGCAGACAGACAAATACAGCAACTGGCTGATGATCACAGTGCAGCAGCTAGGGCCAGATATTACCATCAGGAGCCAGTGGAGAGCAACAGAGAACTAAAAGACGGGTGAATATTGGATGTTCATTTATCATGTGGCCTCGACTCCAAATGAATGCTAATGATGCCTGTAACTGCCTAATGTGCAAATAAACACCCATTGGCTCACAAGTTCGCCACAGCTGTTTAAAAGGTGAGATCATGTATATGCTGTAGCTTAGTTGCCAAAAAGTAAACAAAGGGTTATTATTGCTATAAAGTTTAACACATTTAGACATTTGTGTCACAGATCACAGTTTTCAGCAGAACAATTCTTTAAATCAAAGTACCCATCCCATAAAAACGGATGATTGATTATGTCTCACCTCGTAACTGTTTGGTCACCGCGTATCTGTTTCACCTTAAAAGGGGATAATGTGTCTCCGTATTCCTCGTACCTTGTATACTGGATATACGGGTGTGACTGGTGAAAGGAAAAGTTATGTAAAAGGCCTGTGTTTAGTGTATTTTAAACATTCGAATCCACCTTCACTAACAGGCAAGATTCCCCTCTGTTCTCCAGCAGCCGTTTTGAAAGCTAACAGAATAGCATCATTCGTGATCACTTACACCCTGATTGACTGGAGGTGTGGCCTCTGCATGTACCACCAGCAGTCAGAACATGACCCAATGAATAAGGCTGCGCCTTAACCTTGGTATTGGCAGCTGCTGGAGACATAAATAGAGTAAGACCCTAATATGAGTGTATCCAAGTTTTCTTACAAATGATTTTTTATTCAGATAGATTCGGCACAGACATACTAAAGGAAACAATATTCATACCCACTGCAAAGCTAACTGTCTTGTTTTAGTGTGTGTGAAATATGCACATGTGCAAAAAGAGTACATGTAAATAAAAATGTGTTTTACATCCAAGTGGAAAACTGCCCGTGCTCGACAGGTGTGAATACAGACAGACTGTGTGTAAATTTATGCTTGATGGGTTTTTTTTTTTTTTAAGTAGCCAATTAAATTGCTTTCTGAATAGAAAGGAAGTAACAGTAAATGAAATGTCCACCAACAATATAACATTCTCTCCTAATGGATCGACATGAATGACTCCATAATAGTCCATTAAAGCTATTAGAAACAATGCAGCAAACAATGCAGGCAGCATCTCCCAGCACAAACGATTGGTTCCAGGTTTCTTTGTTCTGCCGTATTGTGCGCTCTGTGCTAGGACTTTGTGTACAGGTTGGGGGCCTAAACCGATATGTGTCCATGGGTTATGGCTGTGATGGTCTGTCCCTTCTCCTTCAGCTCACACAGCAGCCCCAAATGCAACCTGAAGCCATCCCCTCAGAACGAGGGAGGTGATTACAGTCATATTGTTTGAAACCTCGCTGAAAACAAAATTGTTGAGGCTCCTGCCCAAACTGCATCTGGGTCAGAAAAATGCCACGCATCAAGGAAACCCTGTGGCTGTGTTAAGACGTTTGCTCTGTAACAAAGCAAACAACACAGAATATCTGGCCAAGATCTACAACAGGCTTAAGTGGTTTCAGCACCGGGGACAGCTGCACAACAGCGTTTCCTTCACTCTGCAACACACACCTGTTTCTTTCAAGTCTGGCCTACCATCAACACTCCTTCCTGTCAGAGTGTAGGTCATATTTTCTAGAAAAAGCCAAAAAGGAGGACAGAAGTGACATTTTTAATTACAGTCTTACTGTTAGACTCCTGACATTATATGTGATATGTGCAAACCTGGACTTGATCGATCTTTCTTAATGGTCTGTGGCTAGATTTCCACGTATTTGTTTCTAATTTAAAAAATAAAAAAGCACAAATTATAAGTGTGAGTGAGACTCCTGCCCCCTGTCATTTCTCACATTAGTTGGCAAATCTGAAAACATAGCCACCACAGTGTTTATGTGTTGCTGAACCTTGCAGAATTTTCCTTGTTTGAGTGTCTGAGGGTTGATAACAGGCTATTACCACAGGTAATGACCCACACACAGCCAATAAACTCTCCCTTAATGAGAACTAGGCCATAAAAAGGAAAGTCATGCTCCATTCTGCTCCTTCCCTGTCTTTAAAAACACCATTCTGGCCAGTATAAGTAGCTGCCATCGCCTGACTCACAATGTATCTCATTTTAGTTTCAGTCTTTTGACCCCCCCCCTCCCCCCCTTCATTTTCTTCTAAAGAATAAGTATATTTATTTTGTCAGAGGAGCAAAATGAAGACAGTTGAAGAGAATGACTGCAATCTTGGTTTTAGCACCTTGCTCTCAAACGCAGATAAATAAAAAGCCCAACAAAACATTACTGCTGACAAGCAGCACCTCAATTTTCAATAAAAGAGAACTTAGTTTGACAGAACAGCAGCTTGATTTTCAAGGCTCGTCTCCACTGTCAGATGCATTGTCCTTGTTTATGAAGATTTCTGCAGTGTTGGCATACTGCAGTGCTGTTGGGATGCAAAACACTGCACTGACAAGATGTGACACGGTGTATGCTAAAACACACAATACGCTGACAGCTCTTCCCCAAATAATCAAAAACTCCTCACCTATGAGAGAAAGCTGTTTGGAGGATCTAGGCTGCAGGTCCATGCCGTTCTTCAGCCAGAGGAGTTTGGGATTCGGGATGCCGTCGGCGTGGCAGTGGAGGCTGGCAGATACGCCGGGCTCCTGGGCCTGTGTCTCTGGATAGACCAGGATCACTGGAGGGACTGGACACATAAACACAAACAAAACCCAAGACACAAACAGGAAAACAGGAGAGGGGTGAGTGAAAACATAATCACCCTGTTTCATGGCAGACTATAATTCCTGGAGGAATATAACACAAGCTCCCACACACGCAATGGGTAAGGAGGAATTTGTCTCACCCCAGCATGGAATATATTCACACATAACAAGAATCCAAGCGCTCCGGGGTTGTTTTATTACAGCTTGAGTCCTGCATGAAATAGATGCTGGATGTATCTACCACTTACCACCACCTCTGGGAAAAAGACCACAAATGAATGTGGAGAAATCCAGGGGGAAAATGAAATATGAGGTAATAGTTTACATGAACAAGTAAGATGTAATTTTCTGGTTAGGATGGTGTTGCTTATACATTTACAGTTCAGTACATTCAAGTACTGTACTAGAATGCAATTTTTGCACATTACTTTATCCATTTTATCAGACAGTAACAAATGCAGCTTCTTCCTCTGTATTTCAGAGGGACAAACCTTAGGCCCTCAATGGCAGGACGAGGTGCAGGTCTCCCCTGTTTTGGAAAAGCCCAATACCTCTTATTTAAGTCTAAAACCCTGACGTGTATTTGTTCAAATAGCAGTTAGAGATATTCATATTAACAACCATTTATGCTAGCAGTCACACTATGGGCTATTTCACATCACCAGGTAACCTAAGTGCATGTCTTCATGTTGTGGGAGAAAGCCCACGCTGACACGGAGAATATGTAAAACTCCACCTAGAAAAACCACAACCGGGCAGTTAACCCCTCTACCTTCAAGCTGTGAGGTGAGGATGTCAACTACTCCCCCACCCTGCTGTCCTCAAAGAAGAAGAAAGTCTGAAGTCAAATTGTAAATGGAGGATGTTTACCTGTAGCTCCATAATTTCACAGCATGGTGCTGGTCCTTCTATTTCTTAGGAACTTCTCTTTTTTTTTTTTTTTTTTTATTATAATAATTAGTGTTTCTTCTTTTCTTCTCTATTTGACTATTTCTACAGACAGAATCACTCTCACCCTGTCCTCTGTGTAAAGGTCCCTGTAATGTAATGTCTGTGTCTCTGTATGTGTTCAGTTCTTTCACCTGCTTTGCTATTGAAACAGTGCAGGCATGTGGATGTGTCCACTTACTGCAGTACCATAGTATTAGACTGGGACTATGGGTACTTCATCAATACTGCTGCTGATGCACAGTCATGCTTCTCATCACAGCACAGGAGGATATAAGTTTTAACAGCACAACAGGATGCAAACCACCCACTTAGTTTAATGTGCCACTTGGCTCCTTTCCATCCCACCTTATCTCACCTCGTGCTATTTCACTTCAAATACCTTGAATCCCCAACACAAACGTTTGGTAATTGCCCTCCACTGATAACTCACCCTTCCGGACTCTAGTCAGTCTCCATGACTCCCTACCCATCACTCCCTCTCCCTCTTTAGTTCAAGGTCTAAAATGCAGCAGAAATTCATTTTAATTAGCAACTGAGAAAAACAAAACAATTGCAGCTATTGTCTGTCTTAATTGAATAATTTTTCCCCCACTTGACTGTCATGCTGAGACAAAAGCTCAGAAATTAGGGGACTGTATCTCTGATTTTTTTTTTTTGCTTCCTTAGTAGATGTTCTTTGGACCGATGCCTAGTAATAAACACTAAAAAGGTAAAAGAGACTAAGTCTCTTGTGCATATGATTTATAAGTGCAAGACTGTGTTTTGAAAAGTTCAGTCTGCCAAAAATCAGTGTGAGTGTATGTATTTTAGCTAATGCTGCTTTTATCCACTGCACAGATCCAAGTGAATATTCTGCATGGGCACAGAATTCATCATGTTCCTTGGCTCACATCAACCCATTTTTCTTTCCTCTTTTGAAAACATATTTCAAACAAAACCCACCGCCTATCCCTTAGACATTAGTTAGTTATGGAAACGTTGGAATTCATTGGTAAATGATTATGTCCCATTGTTTAGACTGCTGCAACGTGTCTCGTCTCTTTGGATTTCTGTCAGAGCCAATGTGTTTAACCTGCAGTGAGCAACATTTCATCCTATGTAACAAAGTACTGGGGCCATTCGAAAACATTTTTTGGGGGTGAGGTAGACAGAGACGGTGGGCAACCACTGGCACACGACAACACTACAGTAATGCCTCAATTCTTTGTTTGCACACATTTCAGTCAAGAGCAGGTTTTTATTACTTTTTAAGGCCCTAGGTTTCTTTACCAGGCCAATTGCTGAATGTGTTTTTCACTGTGAGCAGGGCAAACAAGAAAAACATCCCTTCACTGGGGAACAACAGAGTTGCACAAGCAAAATGAAAGAATTCTTCCCCCACTTCTCCCAACACTGTAAGTAAGAAATGAACCACTACTGACCATTCACCTGCAGCACATGTGTCTGATAAAGGTCTTCATAGCCATAGGCATGGCAACTGTAGTTCCCCATGTGGATGGTTGTCACCTTGGTGATGTACAGGGAGCCATCATCCCCAAAGTCCTGTGATACAGGGAAGAGGTGGAGGAGGAGAATTAGGTAGAGAATAAGAGCACGAGTAGGAAGAGGCAAAGGAGGCAGGAAGAGTGAAGACGGGAGAAGATGAACAGGAGGCGTAGGAGAAGCAATAGTTGTGAGGAATGGGGCATAGGTAAGAGCCACAGGGAGTGAGGGTGAAATTAAGGTAGCTCGACAGAATACATAAGGATGCGAGGAGACAGTAGGGAGAGGAGGCACAAAACAGCAGGGAATGATGAGAAAAGACGAGAGAGAATAAGAGTGATGTGAAAAGGAAGAGAGACCATGAATCAACGATTTCCCTGTTGAGCTGAAGCAGGCGTACGGGAATTTGATCCTCCTCTCTCCCCTCATCACGCTGCCTCAGCCTGATAAATGGCAAGGGTTAAAAATATAAAGCCCATTAGGTTGATGAATGGAGCTAGTTGTTGTTGGTGCAGCATGCGGCAGTCACAAGGGGGTTCCAGCCGCAGCTTAGGGCGGATTAAGGCATTAAATAGTTTGCTGTCCCACCAAGTGGCAGAGTAGATGTCCTGATGCAGCTGTAGGTCGTGACATGAAAACCACAGACGGCTGCTTGCTTTCTGAGGACTCCGGAAATGAATGTGACCGGACAGAAAAAGAAAAAAAAAGTTAAAGGTTTTTTTTTTTGGTTTTTTTTGTAAGATGGATGGGGAGGCTTAGGAAGCCCCTAAACTTTTACAGAATTTACCGAATCTATTTAAGGTGACAGGTACGAGCACACCAGCGAGGGCAATTAAAACTGAAAGTATCACTGTAATATATCTAGCAGGCTATTTCACTCTCTAAACTGTGTAGCAATTCCTGTGGAAATTGTGAGCATCCAGTACAGTCCTGAATGTTGATCATATGAATCACTGGTCGAGGTGTCCACCGATACATCCATGTGATCAAACCTTTCCATCAGGTGATAAACTTCAAACTGAACTGCAGTATAATCAAAAAACAGATAAGTGAGTAGGATTTCATTTCTTTGGCTGTGCAAATGCTTTCACTTCACAGATGTCAAAAGCATTAAAAATGAGGCTGCACATGTTGATTATCACAGCGGATAAATGTGGGGCAGCTGTGCTCGACTCAGGTATAAATGGACTAAGACTATTCAGTAACTGAAACTAGTGACTTCAGCGTTGCCTTGGAGAGTTGAGGATTGGTTACAGCCACAGTATCCACTTAAATCACGACCGAATTCAAGCCTTTGCTTGATTTGAGCAACATACCATGTAACCTTTCACCAGGCCTGAGTTTTGTCTGGCTGCTGACTGGGACTAGGAAGGCTTCAATATACAAAACTAGGTGTGTCAAGCTCCTCTCAACCTAAGAGAAACACAACAATTAGACACAACTTTAAAACTCGCAGGTGTTTGTAATGTAGTTATGGACAAGGATCAACGTGGGCACTCTGACCGCTCTGCAGCTATGCAGCTGCCAGCACTTTGGGCTGGGATACACTGTGTTGTGACATGTTTTTCCATCCTGATGTGTCTGCAGCAGAAAACCATCCGATTTTAAGCTGTAGCTGATCAGTGTAGTTATGTACAAAAATCCATGATTGTATTTTTATTCAAAGTTAATGATTTCTTTTTGTAAAGGGGGAAAGCAAAAGAAGGACAACATTCAAATTAATAAAACTAAAATCAGTCTTGGAAGCTTTGCTTTTCAGATCGACAACAACATTAAAGTCAACTATGACTTATTCCCCATTGCATTTTCATTATACACAGAATAGCACCGCTGTAATAAACATCTGCACATACTTAAAAACCACCTCCATATTCTGTTCACCAAGTGAGCTGTGAAATATATATTGTAAAAAACTAAACTACAGTATTAAATTTCTGAATGAATGAGTATGTAATATCATACAAATGTGCACCAGTTTGGCTGATGTACTGTAGCAGCTACAGTAGAAGCAGAAGTCATGGAACTCAGCATATTTTTCCTCTGCTGCAATCAGACCCATCATACCAGTCTGAACCCTCCAAATTTAGAGAGTAGAAAACAGAAAGGAACAGTGGTGACAGAGAAGGCAGGCAGATGAAGACACATGAAGAACAGACAAAAGACAAATCACAGACTGTAATAGGGTCTCAGCTCTTATGTTTCGGGGGTTTAGAGACAGTGTGCAGAACAGCTTCAATCACTGTCACATGAAACTTCTGACAAACAAGACGGTGCGGCATGTGTTTCCATTCAACACAGTTCAACAGCAGAAAATGGCGTGTTGAAAGGTGTCTGACACGAGAGTGACGTCCCATCCTTCCTCTCGCTAGGTTTCACACGTGACCCACAGTGCAGTGGACAAATAAAAGGTTTTTTGACATTTATTCTGTCCCTTTTATTCTACTCTTTTAGCAGGCAGTGTTTAATGGACTCACTGTATGAACAGATTGTATCAGAATAAATTAATTTATCTCAACGGGTACCGCATAATGTTTGTTGACTACAGTCATACATCCCATAAACAGTACATGATTAGTATACTGTGTATGCAGCATGTTTAGCCACACATTTAAATGCATGTAAGACTCCAGTCATAAAAATGGATATTTATGAATGTCTAAAATACCTCATGGCTTATATATCCTATATTTACCCAGGGAGTCACAACGATAATTTGGTTTACTTTCTAAATGAATCGTATTTTTTCCACCTTTTCTATACACAGACAAAAACCAACAATGCTTTGCCTTTAACTTATGTGTAATGTCTGTCACTACGACCCAGATTAACTTCTCCCGCAAAGTCTTTCTGCTTATTATTATACATTTGTGCCGTACACCACTGTTGCCGTCTTACAAAAAAAAAAAAGTTTAAAAATGCAATGGCCCGGCAAAGCGTTCCACTGGGTGACAACATGCTCAGATTTGCCACAACTTTGCACAGAGGTTTACAGTAAGCCAGTGCATGCTGAAGATCATTTGGTGAAACATTCTGCTTAAAAAAATCTTTAATCAAACATTTTGGAATAAAAAATATGTGTGTCAACCTAATAATGTTTTATGTGTTTTTAATCACATACAGCACAAACAAACTAATTCAGATTGCAGAAAAGTTATGGAGCATGAATTGACATTGTGAAAAGAATTATGTATTTATTAGTCATTCTTTGAACTATAAAAGAAAAAGCTTTCGATCATATTTCTGTAAATAATAATGTTTTTACCTTTGTCTTTTTGGTCCTGACACAATGACTGAAATGATAAATTCCTCATGCATCAGATTACTGAGGGCATCTCGATCATTAACTTAAGGATATAGTTTCATCTTTCACGTGATTGAATAAGAACAAAGTCAAACACAGCCGGGTTTCAGTCTTCGTCCTCCACACAGATCACTGCACTCTGCGGAAATTCATTATGCACGGTCAAGAGCCTGAGGGACCTCTGTTGCCATCACCTCTACTCCAGTCTGCACCTTAACACTTGACATTGTTTATCAGCTCATCACCAAAGCGGACCAACAAGGCCGCTCATTAACATGCAATTAGTGAACTGCGAGCCCGGCGCTGTGCTATCAAGTGTCTAAAAAGTAGCATGGCCACATAAGTTTGTTAAACAATGAGCAAGCTATAATTCTGTTTCTCATAATGTGCTGTACAGTACATTTTTATCTTTTCATCAAACTTTTTTCCTGCCACCCTTCATTCTTATTGTCCTTCCTTGCTTAATTGGTTTCTAGTTAATTATCAAGATACAAATGACGAGCTTTTTCTTTTTTTTTTGAAGTATTCCTTTTTTCAATCAGGAGAGTAACACTCGGCACATCTCCAAAGATTTCCTAACAGCATTTTGTAAGCACTGAAAACAGAGTGCTATTACATAAAAGAACGAGCATGTTCTAAATGAGAAATTAACTGATAAACTCCCAGAGCTCTTAACACTTTTACAGCAGGAAAGTGAATTTCTAAGTTTAAAAAGGTGTTAATAGACTATTTGTTTTCAATCAATGTGAAGAGCCCTCCTACTGCGTCCCTTTACCCCTGAAGTTGATCAAATACTAATCAGGCTGTCCAATTAGGTTTCCATGAAGAACCAAGCATCAGAACACACACGGCTAATGATGGTAAGCATTCACACTCATAAGGTAAATCTGAACAATTTCACACACATTATAAGGTCTGTTATTCTGTGTGCACTAAATGGCAGACACAAAGCTTTTCAACGTCTCGTGAGGACAGTTTGACATCTAGCAGATAAGTAATTGGATATTTTATCAGGTGATAGCAGAAACACAACAAGAGCTGAAGGGAAAGTGAAAACTACTTTACACGATTGTTTAGTAACACAGTAGCTTTAATGCTGTACATCACAGCCGCGTGTGCTGTCAGATTATATCTACAGGTTTGTAGACAGGTACAGGTACTCTACTAAACCTGCTTCAATAGAGTTTACGCTGAAGTGCTAGGATGAAGACCACTTACAATCACACTTACAAGCAGAAGTAAACACATTTTCAGTAAATGTTTGCTAAAACACCTAAGTTGAATTTTCCCTATATACCAAACACCACTGCCCTACATGGGTTATTCAATACGCATAGTACACATTTGTAATAAAGGAATAAACAACCACATTTAGTAGCCACCACTATCAGCTGCAGCTCTAATATCATCAAAAGCAGCAATTTAAAAAAAAAAAGAAAGAAAAAAAAAAAAAAAGCACTCACATTGATATCCTCCAGATCCAGGAAGTTTAATATGATGCCGTTCCTCTTCCAGATGATTGGTGGGCGCAGCGTCCCCTGGATGGCACAGGTGAGGACGGCACTGAGGCCCACTGTTACCGTGGAGACGCTGATGCGCTGGTCCTCCGGCAGGCTCAGCTGGACAACCTCTGTTAAAATGAGAGTGTGAAAGGAGATGAT
This sequence comes from Channa argus, assembly GCF_033026475.1. Taxonomy (NCBI): domain Eukaryota; kingdom Metazoa; phylum Chordata; class Actinopteri; order Anabantiformes; family Channidae; genus Channa; species Channa argus. Next base: position 9,887,842 of record NC_090218.1, read on the forward strand.
GTGTGTTATAGAGACCAGAAAGAGATGACAGACGAGCAAAAGAAAAGACAACGGTGAGAACAAAAGATTGAGGAAAAGGAAAACATGCATGGGGAAAAAAGGCAGCTGAGCAAATTACAAATCAGGGTAAGTGTGCTGATGTAGTGGAACTGTAGCCAGCCATAATACATTTCTAAAAATCCATCTTATTACCAGTGGACCGGGGAGGATAAACAGCTGTCTGGGAGTAAAGGATAACCAGTGTAAAATAAGGCCATGTGTCAAAGGACACACATCTAGCCAAATATCACTCTTCTCATTAAGGGAAATTTATGTTCATTGAAATGGCCATCTAATTCAATTCACCTTTATGGTAAATTAAGAATTATTCTTCACTGGTTCCCCTTGGTGCCATAAATAGTATCTGTCGCCAAAGTGCGGGAGTAGGCACCGAATCTAGAGTCGCAACTACAGACTGAAAACTTCCACAGAAGCTTTTTCTTCTGTAGTCCAGTGTGACATCATAGGGATGGTGTATTTACAACAAAGTGTACAGTATGTACCATGTAATCTCATGTAACGTAATCGATATCATGACATTATTTGCATTATGGAACAACCCAATCTCCTTTTATTCTTTTTATTTTATCTGTACACATTATGCTAATAAAAGTACAAAATATAAGAAGAACATTGAGTGAGGTGTATACATTTGTACATGATAGACAATTATTCAGGCACATTGCCACTGACATGATATATAACTGTGTGCAACACTGGATCAACATTGGCTCTGGCACAGGATGTACCTGTATCAATAAATAAAGACAAAGATACCTGATGATATCTAAATGGAACCAACCAAGTGTGACTGAGCAAATCACACACTAGTGAAAAGATGAGCTATTAGTACTGAAATATTTAAACGTAATCCATTAAGCAGTTAATTAGATCAAAAAGCAGAGAAGCAAACTGAAGTCTGTCAACATGTCTGGAAACCGAGCGTGCATAGATATCGAAAATGGAGTGAAGACACGTTCAGCAAAATGTGAAAGCACTAACCTGAGGGAGTCAAAACAAACCGACGCCCCCTGATCACAGCAAATCCTCATTTCAACATCCACTCAGCACAATATGTCACTCTTCAAGCAGACTTCAAATAGACAGCTGACAGACTTTGAAATGTGTGTGAGGAAGTTCCTTTCAAGGTCCAGACTCTGACACATGCTGTTGAAAAAGACCCTTGGATATCAGCTGTCTGTTTCACGTTGGGTCTCCGGGTGATAGATACATCTGGGCTGACAGCCCGTCTGTCAGAGATATTTCAGAAGGCCTTGGGTCCAGTACACTGCCAGGTCCAACAAAGTTATAATTCAGCTGAGCGGTAATTTGGGTGGCAGAACACGCTTTGAGTGCCATGTGGACCGATGAGGAATGAAGAACATTGATCTGACATGGCTTGGAGGGGGTGGTGTCAGGGTGGCACTGTGAATTTCAACTAGGTCACTGCTCATACTGAATTCAATACAGTGCAGGAAAGTAAGGCCTGTGCTGTTTTTACGACTTTATGCAGCGGCTGACAATTGAGATGGGACACTAGTTTGACTTAACACTAATTATTTTAAAGTAGAGAGGAAGCTTTTAAATTTTGCTAAGGATGACTGTGTCGTCAAGGTTGGGTCACTGCAGAAGTACAAACTTTAATGGCAGATAAAACTCTCAAGGATATTGGAGCTTTTAAAAGCTACAGCGGGTACAAATAAGCATAGACTAACTAGTGACGTTTGGACTGAACTCAGTGATTTTATATTTGAAAAAAAAAACAACAACAACAATAGCTGCTTTTATGCACCAACTGTTTGCATGTAAGAAAAGAGAAAATGAGAGAAATTAAGGTTATGACTCATTTTAGGACTTTTTCCTACCTAATACCTGTGTTTTTGTAGACTGATTCACATCACAGAAACATTGAGGAATCAGTAATAGCACTCTGTTAATCAGATTTTTGGATTGAATACATTTATTTTGCTATGTTGTGAAGCAGTACTGACAGTGGTATAACCTTCAGCCACAGGGCCCAGAATGTAGGGCTGTGACACAGCTTTCCACATTCCAAAATAAATAGTAAAAGCTCCATGAATTCAAAATGGGCGTCCGTGTTTAAATATTTCCAGCAGAAGTCAGGCAACCACACTTGAGGTCAGTCTAAACTTTCAATCTTTATGCTGATGAATTAGATCCCACTTTTAATGTCTCCCTGAAAGGCCACAGTTAAAAAAAACGAAACATCCACCTTCATGAAAGATGGACCAGTTGTGAAATTAATCGTGACACCATGAAATTAATCCTGATTCCATTCAAACTCTCAAACAGAGATGAGACCAGAAGAGAATTTTTGTACCTTCGTAGGTGATGAAAAATAATAATGTGTGTTGGAAAATCTATTTGTTGCTTTTCTAAACAAACTGAGCCTTTTCCAGATTTTATGGGGCATTTTAAAGAGATTGTCCCATTGTACAATTACAGTAATCGCTATTGATGATTGATCTATACAATCACGCGTATTTCTAGTTCTATGTAACAATGCAAAGGGTGCTAGCTACTGTAATTGGTTTACATATTGTATTTGTTAGAGGATTTCTGTATCCATCCATGGTTGCCTTTGAACAATATTCAGCAGGCCATCGGGATTTTATCTGAACATTCTTTTGTGTGAAAATTAAATACAAACCCCTTCTATTCCGAAAACGACCCAGACGTTTAAAATGAGTCCTGCCAAAAAAAAAAAAATGCTTCCTAAATAACATTCTGACTATGATGTGCAAATTCATAATTACCAATCATCATATACTGATCAATGAATGTGTATACAAGCCTAAAAATACCAGTTTTGATACTTTGTACTGAGAAAATTTGGCATACTGGTGTTTTATCAGAGCCCTAACAGCTGTTCAACCTAAGCACATCATAGGGTTTGGGGAAAACGATCATACTTAATCTAATAGACAGAGTAATACAGTGTTGCATTTATTATTGATTATCTATTGGTATTTTTAATTTTAAAAAGTAATAATGGTAATAGCAGGCTGTATAAGCCAGATTAAGACATTACAGTAACTTTAACCATGGATGTCATCTATGTGGAACAGTCAGTTTACAGGACTGTTGTAACTCAACTTCACATAAATAGATTCTAAAAGATGTGAATCAAAATCAATCAGTGCCAATATCCAGTCGTAATCTCTAAGGACTTTTCAATGACAGATCAGTGCTATGAAAATCCGTTCAAACATGCTCCCATGTCATTTCTCATTGTCAGATGACCAAGACAAACTGCTTATGCACAAGCTGTGCAGGCTGTACCCCGGATGGCTGGGGAAGGTTGTCATGACATTATCTTGTTAATAATTCCAACAGTTTCCCCCTTCTCTCAAAATAGCTGCAATGTGTAAGTTAGTAATTGACTTTCTGGGGAAGGCAGGAGCTCTACTGTCCTGCTAAGCGAGCTACAGACAGGCTGGCAGGGATAACAGGGAGGTTTCCTGTATTCAGCACTGGAGGGATATACATTACAGCAAGATGAAGAAAGAGGGAGAAGGGCAAAATACTGGGAGACAGAGTACAAACAGTGACAAGGAAAGTGCATGAAGCAAATACTGTACAAGGATGCCTATAATGAAGAAAGAGGAAAGGAAGAAGAAAATGTTTATGATAAGGAAGAATGAGCTCAAACGTAAGAGAAAAACAACTTTAAAAAGGATGAGCAAATCACAGAAAGACACAAGAGAAGTACTAAAACTCTGTGTGTGTGTGTGTGTGAGAGAGAGAAAGAAGAAAAGAGAGAAATTTTATTCTGAGCATGTAGAAGATCTCCCTGGGAATAACTAATGTGGCTATACTGTGGCTCAGACAGTTGTTCCTTTTCCACTTTTATGAGTCTATCTCCTTGTGAGGTAGAGTAAGACATCAAGAAACAAGAAAAAAAAAAAAAAAGAGGACACCATGAATGTTCCAGATGGGTAATGCAGGTAAAACCCTACCCAAAGAAGCAGCAGCCATTTGTGGTGAGGAAATGCCTGGAATTGCATATCACCATTGTTTAAGTAGTACAACAAACAGTTTTGTGGATATTTTTAATTTTGCTATTAGGCTTACTTTCACATTTTCTAACCAGACAATGACCATATCTATACCTCACAGTAGAGAAGATCTACACGACGCCTTAACGTCATAGTAATTCAGTTCAACAAAAATAGGAAGCCTTCAAAAGCAGTGAAATACAGGACCTAGAATGGATCTTTAGCAATAACTCACAACCAACAAACATTCTTAATAATTGCATGTGGAACACAAAATGTAGGAGAGTAGTGCAAAATAACAGAGACACATGTGGCATTTGTTTGTATGTATGTGGATGCTGTATGTATGTATGGTATGAGATGTGAAAAACAAATCTGCTCATCATCTACTGTATACACACAGAATGTAAACATTACAGATGATTGTGCAGTGTGAAAATAATGCAAATGAAAAATTTGGATACGTATAGTAATATGGTGATGAAGGTGATGTGGGTGAAAAGTGACTCAGCAATTAAATTTGCATATTGGAGGCAACATGCTGAGGTGCATTAACACCTGTGTGTGTGTGTGTGTGTGTGTGTGTGTGTCTGTGTGTGTGTCCTTGTGAATACCACTAGCTTTTTGCTGTAGTTGGTTAAGGTGCAGACTGTGAGGTGTGGAAGTTTAGAGTCGCCCAGAGACACTTTGACATGTGGTTGGGAAGAGCAGGGCGTGAACCTCCGACCCTATGGCCACTCTACCAACCGCACCACTGCAGCCCCCTGACATTTCACTAGGTGTAAAATTTAAAATTCCATAAATCTAATAAGGTGTCACACACTACCTCCTCTCTATGTATATAGAGGGAGGCGTGGTTGCACCACCCACCCATATGTTGGACCTCCTCCCTGTAAGGCAATATGTATATAGTCTATGGTAACATTAATTTTGAAAACATGACAATGTTTTAATCCAAAGCAAACTAGAAAATTGTTTTTTTCTTTAATAAGTAATGAACTCAGCGTGCTCTCTATATAAAACTGAATTAAATTAAGAGGAGGTCATGTGTCTTGCTTAAGGACACACTGACATGTGAACAGAACAGCACTTCTCCCCCTGAGCCAGAGCCTCTCAAAATGCGTCATAGGTTTACAGTACATGATTGGGTATCGTGACATCAACATACATGCTATATTTTAAAGTATAAATACATATTGTGCCTTTTCCTGTTCCTTGCTGAACAATCCATTCTATTCCAATGTAAAAACAAACCTCCATGCTTTTATACAGCATCTATATTTGCTGAGGTTCACTGTCTCACACAAGGAGGTGGATATAACATTTTTGTGGGTGTTTGTTTGTTGTTCATATCTGTACGGCAGTGGAAATAGAAACGGAGTGTCAGGTTGAGAGAAACGATTGTGAAATCTATCAGAATTAAGCTGTCCAGCCTGCAAATTTTACAACATGACACCTTAGAGAGCTCTAAAACATATTAGTTAAACTACAAAGATAAAAATTAATAGTTTGCTCACCACAGGTTATTTAAAAGAAAATCTGGAGAAATTTACTACAGCGTTGATGTGACACAATAAAATAGAATTAAGCTTTTATTGGGAAGATGCATTTCTTTGAGAATCTAATGCATTTTTATCATTTCCTTCATGTGAGCAGGAAGACATTTAATTATTAAATACATTTTATATTTTCTTTAAGCTTTGACTTCATATTTAAAAAATCTGACTATAGTACTTACAATCTTTACAACAGTAAATATGGCAAATGTGCTGTTAGCAATAGACCCTGTACCTGTCCCCCTCTCTTTATATACAGGAGCAAAATAGCATTTTACACATCAGGAGACCTTTTTGTCCTTAGCTCTCCTCAGATAACCTTCTTTCTGAAGACATAACCACCCACTGATTAATGCGTAGTTCTCACTGTGATGACATGGTCACACTGAAGTCAGTTTTCTGACAGTAAATCTACACATTTGGTTACTTATTCTTATTACCCTCATCTGACATTGCTTATGACATAAACTTGGGGAAAATATGGGGGGGTTTTTTTGTTTTGTTTTTTACTATAGAGTGAGTATTAAACTAGGTGGTGTGGTGTGTAGATTACTAGCTTTTAAAAATGTGTAGATTATTGCTGATGATCATTAGAATTAAAGTCCATGACTGTGCATTGCAACCTAATGAAATATTTAATCAGTCTGAATAGAGGTGTCCTTGTGCCTATGCAAAAAATTGTTTAATGCAAAACATGGGGCTGAGATGTGTGATTTAGAAAAGTTCAAGTTAGTTTGCTAATAATTTGAGCAGCTGGTATCAGCTATCTGCAAGCTATTTGGTTATACGCAGGTAAAATAAGATGTGACTTTTACAACCGGGCTAAACATGGTTGAAAGGTTTATTGTATTTCAGCTGATGCTCAAAACAATGAAAAGGCTAAATCTCTTTACACAGGCCTATATGCGGGATGCAAGCACACCGATGCTTGTTTACATCAAACGTTCTTCTCATGAGTCTGTAGAGATTCATCAAAAGAGTGTTTGAGCCCATGTCAGTCCTCTTACACCTGAGATGATTCTACACACACACACACACACACACACACACACACACACTAACATGCCCTCAATTGCTTTGGGCCAGTGTCATACGAAGCAGACGTCAAGAAACTAGCGCCAAAGAAAACAAACTGCTGAGTCAGCTCACATCGGCATCGTCTGGGCTGATAAGTGGTGCTTGAACACAACACAAAGACGAGACATGATGAGAATGTAACGCTGCATGTTTTGCACTTGCGTGGGGGAGAGAATGCAGAAGACCTGCCAACATGTATGCTCAAATTGTAAACAACGCAGTGTCAGCTTACCATTTTCACACCAGTTACGTTAATCACAGATGGTTTATAACTACTTTTCATCGAGGATGTGTCTGATAACAAGCCAATCAGAGAGGCATTTTTTACCAACAGGAAAACGCCAAGTGATGCCAAATCAACATGTAGAATTAGCTAAAAAGCCACCACCAAGGAGAGTCAGTTGGGTGTGTCCCAGGTCTGAGACATCTCAGTCTCCCACAAACACTTGGTTGGGGGTAGTAGTGCATCACTCGTGTGAAAAGTTCATTTTACTCTCTTAATGTTTCATGTATGCAAATATATGCACACCACTCTTGATTATTCATATTTGACCCTCATGAAAAAAAATATCCCCATTTGGTCTAATTTGGTAAATTAAGATTCAGGCATTCATGATTAAGCTCATCACCAAGTGAAAAGCAGCTGCTACAGTAAGTGGGCTTGATTTGCCAGCCTTCACGTTTCCTACATGCTCCGGCAAAGCTGCCAAACTACTTAACAGTGGAGACTAAGAGGATTCAAAGCAAACTCAGGCTGGTGTCATGCGTCCACTTGGGTATGCCCTCAACTGAAACAATGGATTTCCTTATTGATTGTTGCTATGCAACCGCCATAAAGTCATGACAACAGGCCATACTGGACCACCAGCCAATGCATCACAGTAGTAAAGTGTATCAGTTTAACACAGGTTCCTCAGCACATGTCCAATGCTGCCTCCTGTTTTATTATATTATGGGAAGCTTGGAAATAAACTTAATCTAGTATACAGTGATGCATGGCAATGTTTAAAATGCAATTTTGTGCATCAATGTGTGCAAAAGTACCTTTGACAAGTGCAGCACAAAAAGAGGTGAAATGCACAGATGCGAAACAGTAAACTAAATACTTCTTAAAAATATATTTTAGAATCCTTATGATGAAATGTTAATGGAGAGCTACTGCATTGTAGGCACCTCAGTGCTTGTGAGCAGTGTCAGTGTATTGTCCAAGGTAAACTGACGTGGCCAGGAGGAGGAATACATTTATCTGGTGAAGTGAGATTTACAGAAGAAGAACAATTTGTTAATCTACAAATGCATTGTGAAACATGTCTTATGGGCAAAGAAGGCTGAGGCAGGAGTGGGTACGAAGGAAAAAACTTATGTAAATGGACTGAACCTCTATGGTGTTTTTCAGAGACTCACGACCTAATATTTGCATTAAGCAGCCCTGCTCATGTTGCAACATTGTCCACCCTGGTGTAAAGGTCACGGACTAAAATCATAGCCACCTTAACAAAAAGTGTAAATTTCAGTAACTTGAGTAAAAATAGAATATAGATGATATTGTCACATCACCCAGCACCAGGCTGAGGCAGACAATAACTTTATCCAAGTATGACCACTGTTTTATTTTTTAAAACAACAGCTTTATACAATCTATACAAGCATTTAAAAATGATAACAGTATTTACCACTACATGAATACATGTAATAAGAAGAATAATGTGAACATGGTGACACCAATGGGTTTGCATAGGGAGACAACTCCCACTGGGAGCACACAGTGCATACAAATGACACCGGCGTGTCATTGTGCATTCAGTATGAGGGCGGCTCTCTGCAGGTGGGCTGCAGCTATTAGTAAATATATCATCCATGTTTCAAACCCACTGACACCCTGAATTAATGTCCTGCATATCATACTGTACATGCATAGCCATTTTCTCAGGCAATCAATAACTATGCACTCTGAGTAAGTTAATCCTATGCATACATCATATATCAAGTCACATTTGTACATTTATACTGCTCATTTACTGTTTCACACGGACTCTCACTCTTATGTTCTTTTTCCTCCATCCCCTACGCAAACACTCAAGGACTGATTCTCTGTCTCTCATGCACGCAGACAGAAACTCAAACTCTCTCTTTGAGAGTGCTGGCGTGGTGATTATTCATGGGAGGGAGATGGGGATGAGCAATCAGTGGCCAGCTCATTAATCATACTGGATGCAGACCCTTAATCTCTTCCACAGGTACAGAGAAATCCTCTGCTGCTGCTGCTCCTTACTGCATCTATAACTTCCTGTGCCTCTCTAGCTCACCCTCCCTCCCTTTCTCTCTTCCACCCACATACTCATTTTCTCTCTGATGCTTTGTTTGCATCCCTGGCCTTTTCTTTCTGCCTCTCACCCACTTGATATCTCTAACTTTCTGACTGCCTTTATTTTTCCTGTTATTCTTAGAGTGCCACATTACCTTGGTTTATCTTAAATAGCAAGCAAAGCCACAATGATCTGATGAGGATTCTTCTTCAATCACCACCTTAAATTGACAGCCTTGTTAACAACAGAAAGACTAGCCAGCCAGAAGTTTATAGTACTAGTAGTTCAGCTTTGTTTATTAATTTGCACATAAAAAAAGCATAAAGGCCAAAAAAAAAGACACAAAAACCAAGAAAAAATGTGACTGGAGAGTTCAAAAAGCCACAGGTTTACCTGACAACAAACAACTCGATCAAACACATTAAAAATCGTTAAGTTTATTCAAAAACAATCTGTCTCAAGCTGTATTAATACACCAGGAAGAGCAGGCTGGCAGGAGATCTGGCTCTGCTTGCTCGCCCCCTCAGATGAATAAGCATTTCAACAATAAGGCTGAGGATATTTTACTTCACAACAAACAAGGCCCCTTACTTTGTGGAACACTAGATGTTTTGTGTTGGTTAGAGGCTGATGAGAACCACTTGTAATAAATTGGCAGAACAGCACAAGTTTATCGAACGGGCATGATAATTTGAGAAAATTGCCACCCCTGGATTCATTAAAAACAACAAGACAAGCTCTAGCATTTCCCCGAGCAGAGCATGCAATGCAAGCTAGAGAGTAAAGTTACAGTCCCATCTTTTGAAAAATCCAGAGGTTTGAAATGCTAACAAAATTAAAAGGCTTTATATGAATATAATAGGAATATAACAAGATCGTTCTCCAGTAAACTAACTGATGAGAGAACCACTCTGGGAGATGATGGTTACGAAAAACAGTCCTGCTGTTTTCAACTATACATATTACTCAAGCTATCCACCACAGTCCGACTAGGCAGGTTCGCTTCCCAGGTCATTTAAAGGGCACAACTGTTTCCCCCACATTATTTAATGACCAAATTTGCAGGAACAGACTGCTAACCGCGAAGCTTATTTCTGAGGTGGGTGTTGCTGCAAAGAACCTGAGTGCATTTCAAGGCGACAATGGATTTACAGAGGACGAGGCTCCATAATGACCCAGCATCAGTTTAGTAATGAAAGGGAAGAGCTCTCTTTACTGTGTCATTCAGTCCCTGAGGGCAGGAGTAACCCGTCAGGAAAATGAACAGATTAATTGCCTGTCTAGAGGGTTCACAGATATGTTTGGTGGAGGACCTCCAAACTCCACGGATACTAACTTTTATCTTGTTACCATACATTCATTTAGCTTGTTGCTTAACAGTTGCATCGCTCTTTTGAGACAGAATCATTAACCTTTGCTGCAAAGTCTTTGTTAATGCCAAGTCTGTAAATTGCCACATGCTAATAAACTTACACCAAGGAAAGGCAGAGCAATACTGGTTTTCAAGCTGATCACATTGCAAGTAATTTTCCCACAGCCTATGAAATCTTTCTTCTTGTGACTCTCGAAGGTCAAATGTACTGTGACCCTCTGGCATTATCAAAGTGCAGTAACTTGAGATGAAAGAGAGCTTGTAGACAGTCATGTTTTTCCTGACATTTTTCTTTTAATAGCTGTTCAGGAAAATATCTGTGCTTTTCTTTTAGCCTACAAAAAGACTTTGCCTATCAACATTTGTGGGTTTTACAATATCATGTAATACTACAAATATTTAACAGCATATTAATATAATAAAGTCAGTTCGTTTTACCTCTCCCATTAACGTGTGGCATCAAGCTGATTATCATATGTAGGAAATACTATACCACTATTTGTTTTTAAATAGTGATGTCCCAATACTACTTTTTTACTGAATTGATGATTAAATATCCAAGTCCTGACTCATCAGTACAGGTTAAAAGAGTATGTGTTGTGCATGTGGTCAATCCCCTAGCTGCACTGCATATGGCATCGCAGAGGCTTGAAGAACGTTAAGGGGCATGGCTTGCTAAAAAGGCTAGAAGGCTTCCCACGGCTTAACAATAAAGAAAACTATAAACTGCGAGAGTTAGGTGATTTGATTTTGAAACTAGAAAATAGCGTCAGGCCTCAGCTATTTGGATACAGCACGTGGGTTAAGCCAATAGTGGAAAAACTTCCTCATAACTTGCAATAAAAGTGGGCAGCACAGGAATATAAACACAAAAAAGAATACAATGTCTTATTTCCCCCATTTGCTCACTTTTCAGAATTTGTACAACTACGCAAAAGTAAGAATGATCCTAGTTTTTTCATTCTTCACTTTCAGCAGTCAACTATCTGAGCTTGACAGACCTGTGAGCAATAACAAGGACACGGTATTTTTGCATAAAACCCATGTCCCACCTACACCAATAAGCCCCAATACATAAAAAGCTTTAGGACTAAACCAATAGAGGAGCGCATGACATTTCTTAGAGAGAATAGGATGTTTCAGGTGTTGTGGCTCAACTCGACATCTAGTTAGAAATTGCAAAGCTCAGTGTCATGAATGTAACAGTGAAAGACACACTGCTGACCCACCTCCTTTGACCAAGACAGTTAGGACTGAGAAAGAGGACGGTGGGGAGCCAATTGATAATATATCTTCAGATGTTATCTAAAAGTGCACAGAAATCTGTGGCAAAGCTGACACCAACAGACCACGTTTATACTCCAAGATTGTATGATTAGTGTATATCCGGCTGGCAGAAGAGATAAAACTGTAAAGACATATGCAGATGAGCAAAGCAACAGATCGTTGGCCAAGACTGAGCTCTTCTATGTTAAAATAAAATAAAATAAATAAAAACATCCCATACACTCTTGAAACGTGGTCTGGCACAAGAGACCACTGATAGAAGAGCAGCAAACTTTATGATTGAGCTGCCAAATGGAAAACCGCAGTCACCTCTTCCTACCTTGATAGATAGAGTGTGACACGATCCCTGATGACAAGTCAGAGATCCCAAGTCCCCAGATAGCATACTATCAATCTCATTTGTGTTGGATAGCTGACAAGAACCAGCTGTTGATGCAGGCATCCCAATCCTTTTGCTTTTAGGATTTGACATCCTTCAAGTACACGAGGTATGTCAGCAGACACAATGTGCTATATGCACAGCGCCTTGACCTGGGATGGGTTATTGTTGGTGAAGCCCACCTGGGGACAGACCACAAGCCAGCAAAGATTAACATCAAATATAAAACAAATATACAGAGCTGTGCTTCCATCCTCAAACCTCGTCCAAATAACATAATTGTGAAACATAACATTAGTGGTCTACCACACCAACAAGCCATAGTATGTCCTCCAAACCTGGAACAGGTTGTCAAAACTACGAATAAAGACAGTTTAGGCTACTCTGTTTACATCCACTCAAAGGACAATGACAAACCTGCACCATCCATTGCTGACAAACAGTTCCTTAACTTCATGGATAGAGAGGTGTATCCAAACAAAGACAACAGCTGGGTAGCATCCCTGCCATTTCGCTGACCAAGATCTGTTCTATCTTGTGATACAGAACAAGCAGTGAAGTGTCTCAATCCTCTAAGGAAGATGCTGAAAAAGAGACACAACATGAAAGCACAATTTACAGACTCCATACAAAAAACTACTGGACAATGACCACTGTGAAACTGCTCAGCCTCTAGGACCACATAAAATACACTGGTACTTGCTGATGTTTGGTGTGTACCACCCTTAAAAGCTAAACCGGTTGGAGTGGTCTTCGATTCAAGTACTGACTTTGAAGGTCTCTCTCTAAATAGTGTGTTATTGAAAAGGCCAGACCTGAATAACACTTCTTGGAGTTTTGCTTTATTTAGACGAGAACCCGCAACATTTACTGCACAAGTGCAGCAAACCATTTTACTACTTTGTCCTCCAAGAAGAAGAACCAGATTACCTCAGGTTTTGTGGTTCAAAGACAATGACATGAACAAAGTAGTGATGGAATAGAGAATGAAGGTACATGTTTTTGATAACAGCCCTTCACCTGCTGTAGCAATTTACTGCATGAGATGAGATCCTCAAGCTGGAGAGACAGAATATGTTACTGATGCAAGGCAGAAAGCCAAGCAAAGTCTCAGCAAAGCTGCTCAGCAAAGTCTCGGTCAGTCTTGAGATCTTTAGTCAGATAAGCTTTGCCTCTCAAGTTTCCTGTGAGGAAAAGGCCTACACACACACACACACACAGAGAGAGGTGTCCTTTCAACACCCTTTAGGGTTTGTTACACTAGTAACAATTCAGAAGAAAACAATCATCAGAGATCTCTCATCTGAACACCTTGAATGGGATGCTCCCCTGCCCCCAGAAAAGACAAGAAATAAAAGACATCATTAGAAGTGTTGGAACAACTCAAGATTCCAAGGTGTTACATGCCAGCTTCCCTTTCGACCACACAAACAAAAGAGCTGTGTATTTTTTCAGACACTTTAACTGCAGCAATAGGGGCTGTGGCTTACATAAGATCAACTAACTTAGCAGGCCAATGTCTTGTCTGATTTATAATGGGGAGTCTAAGCTAGCGTCCAAGCCCACATGGTACCTTGGCTTGAGTTATGTGCAGCAGTCTTAGCTGTTGATCTGTATGAGCTCCTCTGAGATAAATTGGATGTTGACTGGGATGCAGTCAGGTTCCATCAGCTAGTCTTGGGTTACGTTCATAACACGCATCATAATCATGCATAAGACAGTCTACACATCCCGATCAATGGTTTCACATCTCTTTGAGAAGAATCCTGCAGATCACGCTACCAGGGCTACGCCAGCCATTTTACTGTCAAATACTAGCTGGTTCTCAGGCCCAGCATTCCTGACATGCTCTGACAGAGAAGAGTTGCATTGTACAAAGTCCTATATGCTTGTTGCTCCTGAATAGGTGATAGAGATTACACCTGCTGTCACAGCTTTGAAAACCAGCAGATCGTTTTCAACGTTTAAGTTGGACATTTCTAAATTAAAGCTCAAACACGTTGCCATGTTCTTCCAAAGGTCTAAAAAGGAAAGACATGTACACCTACAGAGATCCAGTCAGTGTCACAGAACTCACTAGGGCTAAAAACATAATCATTGCTATAGTCTAGATGGAAGACTTTGAGCTAGAATACAAGCGTATTGAGAAAGGACAGGCAATCCCAAAGCAGACCCCCTTAAAAAGCTCAACCCTGTAATAGATGAAAATGGCCTTCTCCAGGTAGATCTGTAGATGATGTGTAAAGAGAAACATGCTGTCATTCTTCCAAATGCCCACCATGTCTCAACGCTTTTTGTGAAATACTATCATGAGCAAGTAGCACACCAGGAACGCCACATAACAGAGGGAAAAATTCGAGCTTGCTGGACTATGGAACATCGAAGGTAAATGTCTCATCTCTGTCCCTGCAGTAATTTATAAATGTGATACTACAACGATAAACATTGATACTAATGAAAACGTAGTACAGACTTGGCTGAGAGACTAAGGATGTGTATGGATATTTAATAATCCACACTCATCTTACATAGGCACATCATGGAAGAGGCTCATGGCAGTAGCTACGTGCATTCTGGATGCTTTGCTATTAACTTAAGGACGAACTTGTCTAACTCGTGAGGTCTTAAGTACCCTAACACCTGTGTCAACATTGTCCAGAGATTCTTAGTCCGGCTATGCTTCTGACCAAGAAGACAAATACCCCGTAAGTACCTTCAGGGGATTTTGATGGTCATGTCCTGCAAGAAAAATAATGGAAACAGGTGCAGTGTTTGGGAAATGCTTTTTGGAAACGATGGCGAGGGGAATACTCGTTAATAGTAATACTCGTTAACCTAATGTTAAAATTGGTGACATGGTTCTGCTCAAAGATAGCCAAGTACAGTTCATTTAAGCAATCTTCTTACATTTGAGCATTGGAAAATATCTGTCTGTAAGGAATTTGTACTGATTGCTACTTTTTATAAACATTTGATTAAGGTCAGCCAAATGTAAGGACAATTTAGACACTTCATTTTCGAATGTTTTAGGATTGTGAACAGATGTAGCTATTTGCTTTGTATTTCAGTTTTAGCAAACATGCACAACAGCTTCAAGAGCCTCCATAAACCTTCCAAGAGAAGAAAGTCTTTGGTGTCTAAATGCTGTTTTGGTTAACTAGCTGCCTAGTATTGCTCAGTTACGCAGTACGAGCATAATGGGTATGACTGTTGGTAACTAGATCTTCAGACTCTATCACAGGAGCGTTTGCATCCAGGTTTAACTTTGTCATCATCAATGATCTTTAAACAGCTCTAAACCTCAGAGAATGAGTAAAAGTGTACAAAGGCAGGGTTGGGCTTGATTCCGGAAACTGGTATCAGCATCGGGACATCCCTACTTTTAAAGCTTGTACCTGCTCTAATCTAATTTGTATCTTTATTTTCTACACATGTATTTAAGTATCATTTTCCCCCCTAAAGTCTAAGATAATAAAGGGAATAGTTAAAGCAAATGTAACAATTTTATTTGCTTGGAAGCATAAACATGAAGTGTTTTCTAGAACTTTACTTGACTTTGCTTCATGACACAAGAAAATATGCAGTCTGAATAACATTAAAGAGGAATCTAGTTTAAGACATGAATAAAGGTTATTTTCACATCCTTAAATTTTATAAAATTAAAAAAACAAAAAATTTATCATATGGGCCCCAAAACAAAAAAAAAGAAGCCGATGGTCTGGTGCTTATTTCCCATACTTTATTTGGGGATGAGACCCTATTTATTAAACCCCCATCTGATAGAAGCATACAAGCTTGACAATCTGGATAATCTTTTATCTTTATGAAAAGACTGCCTCCTTCTTCGTCTTGCTGGCTATGCCCTCTCTGGCAAACTGTGAAAGCTTTGCCTGACAAGGTGTGCTAAGTGGCCTTTCTCGTTTAACAACCATGTGGAGGAGGGTAAGATAGATTAGTAGCCTGAAGCAGAACTCTGCACTGCAGGAGTCACAGTCAGGCCTGACCTGAGTGTCCTGTTGATAGAGACAGAATCCACAATGAAAAATACAGAACTGTGTCTGGATGAAAGTATTTCTGCAGTACTGTTTGAGTTTGAATGTCCACGCATAAATACGTGTTATACAAGGTTTCTGATGTATACAGATGTACACATTAACCAACAATAGTCTGATTAGAGCTGCAAGAAAAAGGAAGCAAAAGACCAATAATTTTCTTTCATGTAGCACCCAAAAGAGCTGTGTAACAGAGAAACCACTCCAAGGGTAAAGAGGTCATTGGACTCTATGGTTCAGACTGGTGAAGTGGAGGAGAGGCACCACCTTAGTTAACGTACCGTACTCTGAATTTGATTAGATACACTACAGTATGGAGAGGTTATGCCACTTTTTTCTATTTTTTTCTTGGGAGGGAATGTGGGAGGTCAGTGCTTGACAAGGCTAAATATGATAAACACAGAAGCTAATGAGACTCTACATCTGCAAAGACAAAAAAAAAAAAGAAAAGTAAGAAGTAAGAAAGGGCATTTTGTCTCTGATTTAAACTGGAACCAAGTTGTGTGTTGTTTTTGCGACGATAATATACCATTGTCTTATGTCAAAACTAATGAGTGCAGTGTTACAGTATGACAAATTGAAAACTTTTCAGTGCATGTTAGTAGATAATTTTGAGGTCACTGGCAACTTTCCTATAAAGTGAAGAAACATACAAACATACATTTGCTACTTAAAATTCCACTATTTCTGAAAGGGCAATAATACCTGTAAATTCCTGCTACTGTATGTTAGAAAGGCACAAAACAAGGGTAAAGATAACTTTGTCTTTGTCTTGTTTTGTCTTTTCTATTTGCCAGTGGCTAGTTCACAGGATAAATCAAACTTTCAAATCCAAGTTTTTACACACAACATAATTAATACAAATATCTGAAAAAAAGAGCCTCTGGGAAAAGATCTACATAAATTTGCTTTGAGAGAATACCCTTCAGAGTCTGCCTATAAATACAAGAAAGAAGAAAAAAAACCAACGACTTGGCTCAGGTTTTGGGGATCTTCATCATCTAATGACAAGGGCTTGACTTTGTGGGATTACAAGTGACCATTTGTAGATTAATATAGTTGAGTGTTGTTGATTTATCTCGTTTACCATCAGGACTAGTATTCAGTACTCATAACTGTCTCATGTTCATTTCTCTAAATACATGCATCAATGGCAAAAGGCTCTGAGTTTTAAATGCTGGATCACATTATATCCCAGGATGCAAGAAGAGGACCAATAGAGCCACACTCAAAGCTACAAACTTGCACTGTAATATGGCTCATTATAGTGACTTTTTTAAAAAGCTGCAGCTGAGTTGATTAAGTTGACGTCTAATTAACATCTCCGTATCTTCTCCTGGACTACTCCCCCTTTCTCTTTAATGCATAATGAGTTTGGAAGAAAAAGTTCATCTACACCATGCATACACCTCTACTAAATTATTATGGATGCTCCGAGCACGAGAGGAGTTAATCACAAAAGTTTAAGGCCAAACTCCTGAATTTGTAAGCCTATTCATTTAACTATTTGTGGGCAGCAGAGAGAACATGTTGAACTGCCTGTGCAAAATGAAAAGTATGTGGGTTTAATCCCCAACTGGGCCTTTTCCAAAAGGATCTGATCTAACTGTTTACAAAGTTTTCTGTGGATCAAGAGGTTTGGCATGGCGACAAGGTAACGGGGACTGTATCTCTGTATTCAATTTACACAAGTATTATCGAGTAATCAAAATACAATTATCGGTTGCTGGGCAGTACCAGAAGCACAACCACTCATTTTTTTTAAGTCAAACAACAACAAAGTGCATGTCTCACAAAATGGCTCCCCTATCCCCCAGCAGCTTACACGGCATGGTGTAACTTCACACAGACTGACAATGAAAGTGAGTAAACGTGCTGAGTGACATCACAGAAGCTCATTCAGACCTTTTTGTTTTAACCATTATGCAATCACTATTTACCTATTAGATATGAGGAGCCATTTATGTGGAAATTAACAAAACACAGCACCTGCAGTATATGCAGCAATCAATCAAAACAGGGGTCTAATGAAAGACATATCTGATGTAAACATAATTTAAACATAATTGCAGGACATTGGCTTATACACTTGTCCTACAGAACTGCATTACATTACATGATAATTGTCTCCGGAAGTGTGAAACATAATAACGACATATTGGCAGTGACGGAGAATTTTATTTAAAGTATTGTTGTTAGACAGAGATGCAATAGGAGTTGGATATGATGGATTTAAGTCTCAGTTGATTTGAGTCTTGACAAACAGGAACTGTCTACATGCCGCTGCAACGCTGATTGCCATAGCTGTGTTCAGGACATCAAGGCATCAAACTCAGAAGCTTCTGAATATTTGTCTGAATTTCTGCTGTGTAGTACAACATCACATCAAGGTATTCCACATGAGTGTAGCTTGTAACTGGGATTTAGCCTGGCACAATATATATATATATCTGAATTTGATTAGATACACTACAGTATGGAGAGGTTATGCCACTTTTTTCTATGTATATATATATATATATATATATATATATATATATATATATATATATATATATATATATATATATATATATATATATATATATATATATATATATATATATATATATATATATATATATATATATATATATATATAAAAATATAACAGCATCATCTTGGAACAAAGAAAGCCTGTGAGCTGTAACCCTCAAGCCAGCTCAGTGCATATTGCTTCAGAAGACTGGGTTGAATACGAGCGTGTTGCCACAGGAGATGCTGTGTACTAACACTCTGCTGAGAGCGTGTAACACTGAGCTGAGTCAGAGAATCAGACCGCACTCCTAAGAATAAAGACTTTGGAGATTTGGGATTACCTGCTTCTCTATCATTACTTTCTCTTTTGTCATAACACTTGCACTTCAAAATGTTTGGCTATTTCAGGTTTGGGAAGCTGTCAAAGCTGTGTTTTCAAGGTCTACCGAACAAAAAAACCTCTCTTTGAAGGCCACTAAATGATATTGGCTGCTTGTGTGAGAGCATATACCGAGGTGATGTAATTCTTTCAAACCGATTAGGAAGTCTGTGGTTCACTGTAAGAGCACGATAAGCTAGCCTGTCAGGTTTCATTTAGTTTGGTTTTCAAACAAATTACCTTGAATCAACTACAAACCTTCAAACAGACAACACTTTTCAACTGGTCTGTCACATGGCCAAGGAAATATGTATAATTAATTTTAGTCAGAATTTCTTTTTGCTGTTTTTCTCCAGTCTTGATATGCTTTGCTGCGTAATTAGAATTAAAGCAATAACAAATTACAATCAAATATTGTTGTTGCTGTTCCAATTACTGTAATTACAAAGACACAAACAGTTGACTGAACAGGAATATGGTTAAAGAGAAATTAATAAAAGAGGTCCTCTCCTGATAAAACATTAGTAATATAGCTGAAACTGGTTGATATAATGGTTATTCATTCATAGAACTGTCAGCTCACACAACAGCCGGGCACATCAGCTCAACGTTTAACCTCCAGTGATAAGTGATGGCTTTTTATGTGTTCTGTGAAAACACGAGATTTCCAGACAGTCAGACAAAGAAAAAGTGCACTGTAGATAGGCAATTTCAACACAAGTTTACCTCCTGCCATCTTGTCATCACAGATTCTCTGTGCTCAATGATGCAAAAACAAACAAAAAAAAAGTGCAGTGATTTGACCAAACAAAATGAAATCAGCTTGGGGACATGTTAACTAATGACTCAAATAATTGATGTCGAGGGAGCAGCTCAGTGAGTGAGGCCGCCTTGAAATCCGCCCTGTAAACGCTGCCTGATTTTGGAGCATTAACACAGAAGGCACAGAGCAAAGCACAGCGGTTTATTGTCGATATTCTTCTGCTAGAAATGACACGTTTGGTTATGTAGTGCGCCGCAGATATGAATATAAAGTATTAGCTTGTTTCATGGATCTGGACACTTAGTCATCAAACTAAACTTGACTAAACAGCCCAGCTCTGCCAAACTCTGCTGCTCTTACCAAGCGTCACTGAAGTACAACTTGACACTTCTTATTCAAACAGTTGAGAGGGAGTGTGACTCATTCACTTTCTTCAGTGAGTTAATGTTGCCGAGAATGTGTGTAAAGGCTGTGTAGAGGTGCATTTGTGATCTTGTGATCTTTTGTGTCTCCTCTAGATTCTTTTCTAGTCACTTCTTTGTGGTTCTACGATATCCACTCCTCCCTCTCACTTTTCCCAAGCTTGTCATCTCTAATCTCTTCTAGTTTTTCTCCTAACCACTTCTCTTCACAGTCCCCGAGTAGTCCTTAGCCTACTAATCCCTCACCCCAACTGTGTGCTCCTCTAGATCTTGACAAATATGTGGTTACATGTAATTATGTATCATTTGCTCTTCTAAATCCTCTCCTTCTTTGTCCTTCTCCTTTTGACACTTTTTGGCCTCCTCCCAAATCCTATTCTCTCTTTCCTCCTTGGTAAACACGTCTAAACAAGCAGCACCACCATGTTACCATTAGTCTCTTTTTGCAGCTCATCTGCATTTCTAGTCTTTAATTTAATCAAAACACTATTTCATCCTTTTGAATATTCAGAAATTAAAATGAATAGCCCCTAAGCTGTTTGTTTGGGTTTTGCATGCGTGTAATTTGGCTGTTTGGCTGCGATTTTCACTGGAGGCCATCACATCTAGTTCGTTGTACTTTCATTCTTTCCTTCCTTTAGCCAGTTAAGCTCTTCCACCCGTTACGAGATTTAAGCGTTTGTTGTGTCGTTTCTTCAGCTCCAGACTCTGTTCTGCCGTATAAACGGAAAGAAAACAAGTCTTTCATTAAAAATATAACCTTATCACTATGTCCATGCCATCTGGACCAACTTGCTGATGATTTACACACAACAGATGCTCGCCCCCCCAAAAAAACAACAACACTCCTGAGTGCATTTATGGGAAATACTAATTTTATTTTTTTATTTTATTATTTTCGTACAGAGAAATGGTTTGGTACCCAAAAGCAGAGGGTCATCCAGCCTTGACGGATTATGTGGTCGTACTCTAACTTTGTTGGCTCGTCTTGTGTTCAATGGATGTGCAACCATTTTCCATCTTTATCTCTGCAAAAAGTCTCTTTTCCTTTTCCTTCCCCGTTTTATGCTGTGTTTATCTCCTTTGTTCTGAGAGAACATTTTCAAAGCTGATGAAGGTGGATGCTCAAGGGTATTTTGTAGAGAAGATGAGAGTAGAGACGACCACTCTCATGCAAGCACACACACAACGGGAAACACATCTATGTGGACACACACTTGTTTGAAAATGCAGAAGGATGTTAAAATAAGAAAAAGGGAGGGTGAAAAAGAGGGATAGTTCCACCAAAGAAGCAAGAGAAAGAGCAAATCAATGGAGGCATGATAATGAATTATTTCCTCACCAGAGAGGGAGTTAGAGGAGAGAGATAAAAGCAGACCACATGCTGCGCCACTAACAGCCTGGGGGTTGCTGTTGTGTGTGAAATATGGCACGTTGGAACACACTAACTGCCCTTGGGACCCATTGGTTGCAAAGGAGCGGGAATGGCGAAGAAAAAAAAAAAAAGAAAAAAAAACCTGCAAAGAATCAGGGCCCAAGAAGAAATGTTGAAAAGGGTAACAGGTCAAAGAAAATCCCCTCGGGTGCCTGGGAAGCATAGAATTACATCCGTATGGCTAATTAGAGACATAAAGATGAAATTAAAGTGCTGGAAATGAAAGAAGGATAGAAAAGAGAGCGAAATGGAGAAGCAGGGGTGGGAGGCAGTGTTAGATGGGATTATTCAGCATGTGTAATTATGAGAGATATTAGATGTCTGGTAGAACAGTGAGTGTGTCACCAATGAGGAGTCATGTCTTAATGATACTAATGATTAGATGATGTTCCAGATGCACTGTGAGATTTTTTACAAGTGTTCTTGCCCTCAGTACAACAAGATCTGCACTGGATTATCCAGCCACGGTGAGTCTCACAGACAAATGAATTGCACGTGCAAATGGGCCTCCATCACACCCTGTTTAATATAACCAAAGCAGGCATTAGTCTCTCAGATCTACTCTTTGTTCTTCCTTAAGAGACATCCTGGTGAGATTTCCCCAATTTAGGTGCTTGATTTAATTTAAAGCTACTGAAACATAAACAAAAACAGTTTGTGGCTGTAAACACCTTGCAGCTGGATTATTTTAATATGCCCTTACTGAACAAGCAGTACAGTGGTGACCTCCACTGAACTTATTAAAACCATAAAAATTATTCTAAAGATACAATATGCAGTATACTTAAGGTGATG
Organism: Channa argus; assembly: GCF_033026475.1. Lineage (NCBI taxonomy): Eukaryota > Metazoa > Chordata > Actinopteri > Anabantiformes > Channidae > Channa > Channa argus. Next base: position 9,910,240 of record NC_090218.1, read on the forward strand.
CTAGCATCATTGTTTTGATCATTGTTAAAGTTTAAACCAGTTCAATTGTTTTTTATTTGTGTTAACAGACCTGATTGTGTGGTCAGACTGCTTAGGAACACTGAAGTAGTCATGACATTCTGAAATTCTGGCTATGTAACAAAAGAAATAAGAAAAAAAAAAAAGACAAATTACACCCTGTGAAGCAGGGTCCTTCACTAAAAGCTTTCCTGTGAAGATTATTTAGGGTGAATATTTAATGTAAATAGCACCTTTGATTTCCTTGTAGCTGGACACTGGGAAAGAGAGCAACTGTCAACGTCTCCCACACCAATTTACAAATCAATCTGAGCTCCTGTATAAGTGCACACATATTGGTAGACTGGTAAGATGATTTGAAATACTGTCCTGTCACAGGTTTGACTGATGTGTAACCAGCAGCACCAACTACTACTAGATTAATTGGTTTTACTAGGTTTTAAGTGAAAAGAGTATTTTAGAATCTCTGTCAGAATCTTCAAAAACCTAAGTAAATAAGTAATGAAATTTCTTAAAGGATAACTTGGATAATTTTCTAAATCATGTCCACCGTCACCATAGAGATGTTAAAAAAAAAAAACAACACACACACACACACTTTAAATACTTAAATTAAAGTATTTAATCTAAGTATTTAGAGTCTGCAACTATTTCTGTTAATGCGTTATGGCCTTATTTTAATATAGTCCTGTACTGTTTAGTGTGTGTATTGCTCATTTCACTTTTCTGTATCTCCCTTCTTTTCCATTTATGGGCCTCTCGTCTCCTCTCGGGAATTACCTGCATCAGCCAAGTTTTGAACTAAATAAATAATTTAACGATTAAGCAGACAGCCACAGTTGCCATGACAACTCAGCGGGCATTTCTCACCATTGTGGTGAGATTAGACTGCTGGATGACCACTGGTTGTGTGGTTGTACGTGAGAGTGTCTGTGTTACTGTATGGTAAATGTATGTCTAGTTACATGCACGCTTTATACATGATGAATTTATGCAGAAAATTGAATCAAAATTTAAATTTAATTGACTGTTGGCTATTCGGTGATATGCTATAAATATATAAAATATTTTCAATAGGAGTGGCTAAAATAAATGGTAAAATTATACAGAATTTATTTTGTAAATTATAAATCTAATATCTCAACTCGTTTATAAGTCAGTCCAGGATTTTTGGACCTTTTGTCATTGAAGCTGCCCAACATGCCTATTTTCGACTAATAGCTTATTTTATGGCATGCATTGCATTTTATTGATGTTTTTAATCGCAAGGCTGTGCAGAATTCATGAGGTTTTGCTTAAATTAATTGTTGTGATTGTACCACAGCAAATTCCAAGAGGGAATAATTCTTGTACACTCTGACAGTTTGTATTGCTGTTTGATGCAACCTAAGAATGAGTCAAATTAGATTGTTTCCACTGAATCTACTATATTTGCTGAATCTACTATATTTGGTTTTTGTTTGTGGCAGTTTGTGGTGCGCTCACACAACTCCCTTGGCCATCAGCAACTTTCATTTATTAGCAGCAAAAACCCTGCGTAGTCACTAGGTAACAAAAGGACCCCAGTGGTGTAACAGGGATCCAGAATTCATACAATCCCGAATTCAGAAACAGCTAGGTAGGAACCAATTGGGACAATGCTAATTCCAATGGAAACTGAACTAGAATCAGTTTATAGCACAACATGAATGAATTTTAAAGACAACAGAAGCCAAGCCAATTGTGTGGTCCCCATTTTCTGCCATTTTAAGTATGTTTAAAAAGTCACCTAACCAGGCATTGGGGGGGTGGGAAAATTATACAAATTTTCAGTCAAAGCATAGCATTAGGGCTGTGCATTGGCAAGAGTCTGGCGTTCTGATATGAAAACAATAAACACACCACCATATACAGAAAATTTACTTGCAGTTGTGATAGAAGAAAAATTCGAACATATCTCACGGTATAAACAATTTAAACTGTCCGTCTTCATGTAAAATGTTAAAAAATGCCTAATGTTTTTAAGAATCGATACATTATCAGAAACACAATATAATGATAGTTAACTTTATCAATACGTTTCCCCGCAACTGCATAAATTAACCCACTCGGTACAACATACCTCCAGATGTAGAACTTCTTTGTATTAACATGCAATAAAACCTGCTTGACACTAAATAATAATTACCTTTATATAACAATCAATTTCTCTTTGACTTTCCAAAGGTATAATATGGATAAGCAATATTACAAACCTACAATCAACTAAACTACCTAAAATAATAACATTACTAGATGAAGTTATACATTTACAAATAATGAACAAGCAGAAGAGGGGAAAATGAAAAGAAGGAGGGGAGTGCTGGAGATAAGTTCAGGATATGGTGGAAATAATAAAAAAAAAAAGCGCAGAAGGTGGAGCAAGTGGGTGCAAAAGCGGATCCAAGACCTGGAGTTCAAAGTCAAGAGCTTAGCTGGAGGTCTCTCACCAACTTGGCTGTCAGAGAACAACAGGCACCTCTTGTAAAAGTGATATCTGATCTCAGCAAGATCATTTGTGCAGATTAAGGGCAAACTTGAGTAACATGAAAGATCAAACCTTAACGGGAGGTGCCGGGCAGCAGCACTAAGATATTATCTTCCTGCAGAGGCATCAGTTCTGTCTTAGAGCCTCACTGGAGCCTAGCAGGAAATACATCCCAGTCACAGAAGCCTGTAACACCTTCAGAAGAGCCATAAGTGTCTCGGGGCTCGGATTATTGTCAGTCTAGTCTCTGTTACCTGATAATGGGATTCCTAATATCTGACAGTCTGAAAAAAGAACACACTGACTGAGTAAACTGGGGGCAACACACTTAACGACTGGTTGGGAACGACCGGACGTTCTGGAGATAGGAAAACGTCTAAATCCCACCAGAGCAGAAATTTCTAGTGTGTTCTGATACCAAAACAAATATGGCGGTGACCCGTAACTTTGACTTTTTCACTTAGCAACTCGAGCGTAAAATGACAAAAGATGAAAGCGGCGGCTAAATCACAAATATTAAAGGCGAAGACAATTTGGACTACTACCTACAGAAGGAAATGATGGTAAAACAACTATAAAACAATGCCATGTTCAGGTTAAGCAGTTGTTTTTGTGTGTAGTAGTGGCAGTAGTTACTGTAGGTCTGCCTCAGTTGTGACATCATCGGTTGCCAATAGTGGTCGTAAATATTAAACTTAATTACTAAAATAAGAGTAAAAATCCCCGAAAGAGACTGAGTCTTAAAACTAAACACTAGAATTTTTAGATAGCACACACAGGACCAACTAGGTCAAACCAGTTGTCATGACTGAATTACATTCACAATTGGCTGTACAGTCCTTACGTGTGTCCCCACCTAAGTAATAAATTACAAGTACAAATGTACACAGCCTTAGATAAAGGAAACTCTTTGTTTGTCAAGATGTGTTTGTTCTATGTTTCATTTCAAATATAGGAGTGGATTCAGAGGGCATTTTTAGGAGTTTTTATTTTAAATATATATTAATTTCACATGCCGTTTGTTAATGATCGACACCCACACGCCCACATGTTTATGCAGGGAAATACAAAGATTTTAACACCTGTAGGCATCCCATGCTTCAACAGACCAACCTGTTCCCCTTTATCTAAACCTGGAGGCTCTTTGCCTGCTGACCAATTACAAGCTTCTGATTTTCTTTTCTTTATTTCCACGTTTCTCTTTTTTACCTTCAGAGAATATGAGGCTCTTGTGTATTCTCCCACCAATGGTTGTTTTTTTGCATTATATTCTGCCCTGATGGAAAACAAATACACTCACAGCAAGAACATAGAGAAATAAAGTACAAGCTTAGAGGGGAAGAACTGCATGTGTGAGAAAGATGGAAGTAAATAAAAACAACAGAAAACTGGCCTGGTCTTAATTATTTGCTCACCAGCTGTGTATTTGCAAGTAATAAGATACACAGATGCAACTTCCTTTTAGCACTACATCTTCAAAACTAATGGTTCTGTTAATGCAAACGAATAGAACCTACAGCTGTGTACTTACATACAGAGTTGCAGTATACTGTATATCTACTGGTAAAATAAATGAGACCAAAACTTCATAAATCAATCAGGAAATCGGCAGGCGTGAGACAAGTTTTCTGGCCGTTAAAAATATTTCCAGCATTATGCATAGTAACCCAGAAAAAAAATACATCTCACCGAAAAGCCAGCTGGATTTCTACTCCACGATCAATTACTTTCATGTACAATATAAACGCCATGATGGCCAAAACAGCCAACACAAAACTGAGATAAATCAGCTTTATTTTCAGCTATTCTTTAGATTGTCCACCCTCTTCCAGCTGCTTTTCTTTCTTCTCACATAACATCTATCTAGTGTCCCCCCCCTTTCTTTTCTCCACGGCTGCTCTCCCACTTTACTGACTTTATGATCCTGAGTCAATCACAAAGATTCAGTGAAATAAACAAGCCAGTGGGTTAAGACTTGAGTGGGGCTTCTGGGGCGCGAGTTTGGCTTCATGATCATCATTGTTTATTTTTGTTCTGCTGCTTTCATGCTGCTATCTGCAGGATCTGGAGTGTGTCCAACAGTCTCAAAGTTTTGCATTTACGTCAAGACATGTTAAAGTTTTTAACTATTATCACACTAAGGCCTCTAGTTTATTGGCAGAAATTTGGAGGGTAACAGCCAATAAAATGGCAGTAGTGAGACTATCCTGATGTGGATATGAACAGCATTCAGCTAGCAGCTTTTTCACCATTTGTCTGGAGAGACTCTAAAAATCAGCACACAGACCAGCAGGCCTTGCAAAAGTCTAATAAATACTGATGCTGTACAGTGTTTTTCATATAGTACAGCATGGTGGGGGGTCTTGTTGCCATGGTGACTTACATGACAGGTCTTTTTTAAAATGCATTACCATCCAAAATGCACTCATTTTAAAGTAAAAAAACAAATTGCATTTGGAAGTCTGTCAAGTGCCTCTCTTCATTTCTCCTCCCTGCTACAATCAGATTCACTCAAGACAGCTGTAGTAAGAATACATAGTAATAAATGAAGATTTCACCTCAAAACAACACTGTGAAATTCAAATACTTTTGAATTATTGCTATGCTCTGTATTGTGTTTGGCTTCTCGAATTCTGTATGGCCGTCCAATGCCATCTGTGACTTCTACCTCACATCCATAAGGACACGGTCTGCAAAAGGCGTATTCAGTAAATGCATGTATGGTATCAGTGGGGCTCCGAGAAACCTAATATTAATAAACTTTCTAAGATTGTACTTTTGCAGAAGGTTGCTCACCATACATAATACACATGCAGTCCATTTATCACTTGAGGGCAGCTTTATATACTATACATGTATCCACAAAGGAGCTCTGACCTTGTATGACCATATATATTATGTCTGCAGGCTGCAAATATATTCCAACAAGCGTGTTCACCTGTCAACGTCAGTGCTAATGCAGTGTGGTCGTTTTCTAAACAGCTAATGTGAGTCATCGAGGAGTTGGCTTCTGTGCCAGTGTCTGAGAGGCAAATCCCTGCACATTTATTATTGTGTAATTACAGTGGTTCTAATTCAGATACAAAGGGCATCCACTACTACAAAATGCTGACACTGTAATAAATGTAAGAAAACAGAAACCAGTTAAACCAAACACCATTAGGAAACTTCAGGGCTGATTTAAAGCCTTTATGCTGTTATCTCTGTCCTGCAATATGGCAAAGAAAAGGTTGATTATTCACTTCTGCTGCAGCGTAGAACAAGAGGCATTTCTTTTCGAACTGCAGAGTGACTGGTATGAAGTGCAATATAGGCACTAGTACAGAAATAATGTTTAGTGCTAAAACTATTAGCTGAATAATAAGTGGATGAAATGTCATGTACAAGCCAAAATGCCAGATGTTCTCTGTGGCTGTTTTATTGTTAAACTTATTTATTTACTTTATTGTTAAATCACCATTTGGTTTTCCGCCACTGAGTAGACAAAACAATGATCCAACAATAATTGAACAATAACGTCAGGGCACATAAAAAAATTACTAAATCAAAATTATGAAATTATGTTATCACTATACTAGGGTTGTGATAAAATGTAAAATGACTCCATAGTTTAAGAGCACCATACACAGTACATGTTTGAGACACAAATGTGAACGGGATTACAATCTCCCGCTGTCTGCCTCAGTAAAATCAAGTTACAATTATTGTTTGATCATAGCAAATCCATACTGCTGGAGAGAGAAATATGTGCTTAAGTAGAATCTACTAAAAAGATGTGCCAACAAGACAGTTGAGAGAAGCAAATGCACAAAAACAACTTGCTAGTCTTGTAAAAGGTAGAATAAGGGTAAATAAAATAAAATCAATAGCAATGCAATCATTTCAGGAGCATTCTCCAAGTATATTCACTTCTATTCAATTTGTGGTTAAAAAAAAGATCTAGGTGGTAACAGAACAAAGCTTTGTAGATCTGTGTGGTTGTCAAGGTTTATGCAATAAATAAATCAAAGACAACGGGGGAGGGGGAGACAACAACCAGCATTTCTAAACAATATACGTTCAGTGACTGTGGGAGCAACAATAAAACAAGCGCCGTCGACTTTGGGGAGGCCAATCGTCAAAAGCTACAAAATCGAGTAAAGTATGAAGAGAGGAAAAAGATAAAAGTGAAGTATTACACTGTCTTTAAGGTAAAATTTTTACAAAACATGACTAAAGCTGATATTTCAAACCTGTGCCTGAGATCAGAACAACCAGGGCAAAATACCTCTCACATCATTTAGCTCTATTATTTATGATCTATTTTCCAGGCCTATGACCATATTGTTAGTTTCCACCCTGCTAAACACACCTGTGATTCCTGGCTGCTCTGCTTCCCAGACTGCTCATAGGAGAGAGCCCCGACTGTATCCAAGGAAAACGCACCAAAAAATACAGGCTCACCTGCAGTTCTACACACACACACACACACACACACACACCCTTTCATGCAAACCCAATTCAACATTATCCAGAACACCAGATGCGCCACTCAAAACTAATTACTCCCTCTTGGTGTTGCCTTTCTGCAGCCCAACAGTTAACCTTGTGCATCATCTGATCAATAGTGTGTTTTAATGGTCCCAAACCAGTCTTTCAACCTCTTGTCAAACATAAAATGCATTGACAATGCCAGCCTAGAAACTGCAGTCAGTCCTAGAGGTAGCTAAATAGCATGCAACGTCTGCTCAATGCCCATCTGGAAGGTGAGGGGAGTGTAAGTGAATAATAGCAGGATAGTTCCCACTAAAACCAATCATTAGGAGGCCAAATTAGTGGTGAGGCTTAATGGACCTGCACAGGCTGAAGGTAGAGCTTTAGAAATGGCCATCTGCCACAGCTAACTGCTGGATTCATTGACTGTATTGGATTTTATCATCATTCTGGATTCAGATCTAGGTGATCTCACTGCAGTTGGAAGCAATACACGGAAGAGAGAAATACACAATTTGAAAACAGGGGTCTCACAAGGTTGCCATGGTGCCCAGCAATTGTGATGCTGATGCTACAGTAACATTAAGAATGGAATTGTGATTATTGGTCTTAATGAGATGGAAGCTGCCCCATGCTCTCAGCTGTCACTCAGCCTAAACCCTAAAGGCTATTATGTCTGTTCCAGATGCTATAATCATGGCTGGGTCTAGGCTCATGGGCTATCGTGCAATTATCAATTTATCTGTGGCTGAAGCACTTTTATCCTGATGTGCAGAGGATGACTGGGTACAAGGTCACCGGGTTCCAAGCAGTGGTAACAATAAGCTGGTATCATATGTATTGCACTGATAAATACAGAAAAGTAAGTAACTAAGTTTACAAGTTCACAATAACGTGGTTTTAGCAGAAAATTAACATAGGCAAATAAATAAAAAAAACACCATAAATAGTATGGTCTCTGACTTATTCCTGTTAAAGGATTCACAGGCTAACATGTGCTGTCCTTTTTACCTGTGCACTTTGTGTTTCCCCCTCATCCCAATAAGGAGTTCAAAACTAGCAACAAGGCAAAGAAAGCACGGTCAAGACTTACGGAATGCCGTGTAGAACTCTTGCAGGCTGAGGTGTCCGTCGTTGTTGTAGTCGTCATATCGCAGCAGGTCCTGCATGGTGCACTCCAAAAGACTTTCCTCCAAGTGCTCCTTCATGGAGATCTGACACATGCACAAACACCAAGAATGTGTTCAAACATGTATTAGATCAAATTAAAAAAAAAATTAAAATCTGTGTGCAAAATGTGGCGAAAGCAATTATCATACGCAGTAAGACGGGACCATATTATGCATATTCAATACACAGTAAATGTAACTCTGACCCTAATGGAGTAGCTGTGCTCTTTAATATTTTACATTATGTATAAGAACAGCTGTGCTCAGGGCATCTCATACAGAATATCACAGAACACTTCAGCTACATTCTGTGTTTTTACACCAGCTATTGTCAATCATTTAATTGGACTTGTGTTACTGTTTCGTTAGAAAAATAAAATAAAGCCTACAGTTTGGTAGGGAAAGCGTTCCACCAGAAACTGGCTTCATAAACACAGTGTTAAGAAGCAGCTTTTTGTTTTGCCAATAATCACAACAAGATTTCTTTCAGAGAGAAAATGCCTCGTGTTCATAATCACTTGAATTACAGACACTGACTTTTTCGGTACAATGATTGTTTTCTATTTAGAAGGAGTGAGTTCAATATGTAATCTGTCATGTAAGTGCACTTTCTGAGTGCTTTCCATCTTAAGAGTATCACTACTTTTAGTGCTTACCCATGTGCATGCTGAAGCTGAGTTAATTCAAAGATGTTCCCCTGCGTCGATGCACCACTCTCTCCTCCTCTGTTTGTCAGTTATGAGCCCTGTCTTCCACTTTAGTGGTCCATCTTTCTCTTGGGAGCCATCTTTGAATAGGTGACGTTAAGCGGTTTTAAGGAGATAAAAAGAAGGCTCTGCTTCGGATTAAAAAAACTCCAGTCGCACTATATTCTGGCAAAGGTGCTGCTTTTCCTGCAAAAGCAGAGCGGTATCTAATAAGTGCCCAACCCTCACTGAAAATCTCTCTTTGTCAAAGCTTGCCTGTGCAGGACTCTGCATGTGCTTGTAAATCAGTTACAAATGACACCTCACCTAAACTTTTGAATTGGCGCCCTCACTTTTACGTATCTTACAATAAAGAAAAATAACCCGTGGACAAAGTGGCAAAAAGGGGCGGCTGTAGCTCAGCTGGTAGAGCAGTCGTCGGAGTCAGTGGTTTGACTCCCAGTTCCTCCTGGCTAGGTGTCAAAGTGTCCTTGGGCCAGACACTGATACCCATGTTGCTTCCAGTGGATGAGGTGGGCACCGTGCATGGCCACCACAGTCCACACTATGAGAGTGGATGTGTGAGTTGGTGAATGGGAAGCAACATTGTAAAGCACTTTTGTTAAAAGTGCTCCATAAGCAGACCGTTTCCCATTTACCTAATGAATGTGAACCCATGCCTTCAATACCTGCTTGTTGCTTTATCTGGCTTTTGCAGCAGTTACTTCAACAAAGGGTTTCAAGTAACAGCCCTATAATCCAGGCCAAATCATGACACATTGTGTTTACGTGATGGAAGAAGGTTCTTATGCTGGCATGCAGTTTGGTTTCCACTGAACATAACATTTTTGCATTCAAGTTTTACTTTGGTTTCCATTCATCAACATTATTTTAACAGTATTCTTATCCACATGGTTTTGGGCAAAAAGATGCAAAGAAATGTTCTTTCTGGAAAGTAGTCACTTCCTCCTTGGAACTCTGCCATGATATATTGATAATACTGAAACTCCTTCAGTGTTTGTCTTTAAGTCATTTTGCAAGTTATTTCTAATAAAGCAAAGACTGATTATCAGACCATGTAACTGCAAAAATGAAAATGTAAATCTTGGAAGACGCCCATTTAATTTTAAAAACGCAGACTTTTGAAGATGTTCAGTTATATTTTGTTGTCAGCTGGACATACTGCATGCAGTTTATGATTTATTCATCGATTGACTGACTCACAATTTAGGCTGAAGACATGTGCAAACTACGTTTTTCACTCAGTAGTTATTTTTCTTTTAATAGTCCCTGAAAAAAATCTAAAATCTCAGGAAGACAACAATTCTAGTTGAACAGATTAGTCATTAGCCTTGCAGGTTCACAGCACGTCAATATTACATTTTACTCACCAAATATAAGAAAGAAACAGATCACACTAGACCAAGCACAATGCTTGGTTTCTATGGTAAATGGCATTTCTAATAAATCTACACTGCAAAAGGTCTTTTTATTAAAGTATTATGGTACTTTGGTTTTCAAAAAGGCAACTTATTTATCTTCTTGTAGGTTTTTTCATGTTTTTAGGTCAAAGAGTCCATATTTAATTCCTTCAGCTATATCTCCCAAGCCTAAAAATATAGTTTCTCTGCTTGCCCCTCTCCTCCAATCGATTCTGTATGGAGCTGTCCATGTGACATGGGAGATTAAGGGATGTGACAAACTTTTTTCCCCATTATTGCCTACAGCAGACTGCAGCTGTGTGTTTAATGACACAGACTGATCTGTCCTGGGGCATTTAAATAGAATACTTCAAACCCAAAGTACAGGACTATACCCCTCAAGACCATATGTGACAATAGACAGATCCCGAACTGGAATCAGTCTGGATGAACGGAATCCATCTTTGAACTACTTTGATCCTTAGAAGTATTATTTCGGTGAAATTATGAATTCCCGCGGGATGTCAGAATGTCTTATCTAAAGACTTCCTGGCAACATATCAGCGTTAGTAATTTCCAGTTGTGCTTGTTTCAAATCTTTTATTGGATCTTTAATGCACTTTCCCCAAAATGATTTTTTATTTTGTTTCTGCGACTACAACTAGGCCGAAAATCACTCACTCAATCTTTTTAATCTTAAACTGGGACAAAGTGTGTTATGACAACTGCAGTAAGACAACAAATGATTAATTACTCTGGCACTTTGAGGCTATATTTATTTGCACTTATTAATTTTCAACTTCTAATGAGCTTATTTTTCTTTGGCTTTACACAGTCAGTCATTCTTTTTCGATAACGTATGCTGTGATTAAAAAAGAGCTACACGCCAATGCAAATGTTAATATCAATTGGTCAAGTGCAAAAAATGTATGCATCTGGCAGTCAACAGGAACTAGCCTAGATTACTGCATCCAGAAAGACTGATATCATAGCATTGGCTGGGTCTAATTATACTGTGATGTGTATTTCCTGATACTAGATGATACCCAAAGTCATTTCATTTTCTTGTTTTGCAAATGTCAACACCAGTAATTTCCGTCACAACCTGGAGTGACCATTCTCAGCCTTTTTCAAGGTGCAGTACCTGGATCCAATTCAGTGGAGTTAGGCAGTCTGTGTTTTCCGTTTCTTTATATAATCTCAAACTGATTTGCGACATTGGAATCGGGACTATATTTAGCCAAAATATCTAAACATGTAAAGAGGCTTTGCACAGCAGACTACTGTTTATTCCAGGCATATCCCACAATTGTGTATAAGTCTTCTTTCAACCTAACCATTTATCTCCCTGTCCGTATATCTGTTTACTATGCAGGCCACGTCAGCTCAATACCCACCTTTTCCAGCTCATCACTGACCAGCCGACTGTCCTGGTTCACATCTAGGTATTTGAACATGGCATCGACCAGTGCTCTCTTCTCCTCCATGTCCCTCTGCTGGGTCTGCTCTCCGGTTTTCGGGACGTTTGGTTGCATATCCAGAAGCATGTTCTTCAGCTTGCTGTATTCTGACATGGTGCATGCATTGCCTGCAAGAACATAAGAGATATGAAAGAAAAGACATTTGATTAACCTCAATTATACAAGCTGCAGCTTTTGCTTTGTAGCTGTAAAAAGATTAAATGGGTTTGTATGTGTTATACATGGAAGAGATGGCAAAAGAGGCAAGAGGAAAGGGAAATTTGTGTATTTGTGCGTGCATGTGTGTGTCTTTGAGTGTTTACTCATTTAAAAATTGTTAAGTTTTCGTTTGCATAATTTGTCTGACAGCTTTTCGGTGCAGGGGGTCTAATTAATTACAAGTAATCCTTGAATCCAGATGAAAACAAAAAGGTAAACACCCTCATTTAAACCTCTTAAAAGCTCCTCTCAAGCTTCTTGTCGTCCTTTGCTATGGGATTAGAGCTCATGTTTCAAACTAGACTGGTCGGCTAGCTCCTGATTTTGTGCAAGGTTCTGCCTGATGACGATGTGCAGAGAAAATGGGAGAACACATATTAATCATGGGCAGCAATCTGCACTTCCCCCCACACTTGAAATCAATACTTATGCAAAACACGTTTGTCATATTGTGTGAGGAACTTGATACTAATGAAGAGATGGCAGGCAGAACAGTGAGAAGACAAGACTTTCATTTTCTTTTATCTTGCGTGCCTCCTTGCTGTAGTATCACCGGAGCCTGATGACAGCATGAAAGATGCTAAGGGGGGGGGGGGGGCGGGAAGGATTGAGGTCTACGTGCAAGTCAGATGCATGGTGGCGACAGAAAAAAAAAATCTGAAAACCCCCTCATATGAATAAATCATTAGGTCACATCCCTGCCTGATCACTGCAGAGCAGAAGACCCCCCTCTGAGAGTGCACGGGAGTGGATCTCATTACCTAATCTCCTCCGACAACTCAACAATTATCAAAGCTAAAGAATGCGAAATGAGGGGACATGACAAACCTAAAAGAGAGACTCTAGAAGTTTGTCCAGCATCTCCTTTTGGATCTAAGCTCATAGCAGTAGGGAGTGCTGCCAAGTAATCTACAGCTGTTAGGAAAACTGTCACTGCAGCGAAATCAGCAAGGGTCCAATTTGGCTACAGCAGAGATGCAAGGACTCCTGCTGTGGTACTCTGTTAAAGTATATATTAAAAGATGCACATAAATCCCTGTACCCGTGAGGTGGCAACGTTAAACATTCCATCACTAAGTTGCCTAATACCAGTTTCCTTACTAGTTAACATGAAAACAAAAACACACTTGTCTTTTAGTTTTTCTTCCCTACAGCATTCTGCTACTATTAGCAGAAAAAAACTTCAACAACTTCAAATTAATGTAAGTAAATGTATAGAGTTTAGTTTCAAATGGAGGCAAGTGGTGGAGGTCAAAGCAGAAAACAGCAAGTAAAGGAATACATCAATCCACTGACTCTTCTGTGAGGACTGCAGGCAATGAAACACACATTTCAACACTGGTGACCCTTTTACTACTATACAAAAAGTCACACACCTACACAGCAAAGACAATGTGCAGTCGAGTCAAGGTCTTGGCTAAATCCCTGTTCAATGTTATTCCAGCGAGGGGAATGAGGCGTGAGAAGGATCAGACATGAGGGATCATCACCTAACTGTCATCCCTGTCCCTGCCCTGGAAGGACAGAAATAAATTAACACCCCCACACTGATTTACATCTTGTCATACAGAAAGAACAATCTTCTCTTTGCTCAGACTTAACTCTGCCTCCGCATGTGTCTATACAGAGGGAAAATATTATGAAAGGATATTAAAGAGAAAATGTGCCTGTTGTACATGAACAAAACTGATATTTTAAAAGGAATTTAAAGACTTGTCTAGGAAGAGACATGTCCCACCAGTCCTGCTCCAATGACAGATGTTGATTTAGGCTTTACATTGGTAATTACCAATGCACTAATGATGTCTTTACCTTCTGTCCATCATTAAAACATGGACGCTAGCAAGAATCACCCACACTTACTTTGCTGAAGTGAATGTCCTTTGATTCAGTCTCTCATTTTGCTGAGTGCAGCAGCTGCAGCACTGGCAAAGAAATATCTGTCTGTATTAGAGTGCATCCACCCTTGACTCTAACACTGTTTTATTGTTCTAGAGGGACTAGGACTCTCTTTATTGCCCGTTTGAAATGTTAGCTGCTTAAGTGAGTGATCCGAAGCTGCTCGCTCCGTGGTCGCCCAATGTCCCGGAGATGGAACTCTTCTCCACCACTCAGAGCATTCTTCAAGCTCACACTTTATAAATGTCATGCCAGAGAAAACAAACCGAAGCGGAGAAGAAAGACACTGTCATGCTACAGGGAGAAAAAAGGCAGCCTATCTTTTAAAATAATTTTTTTTTTAAAAAAAAAAAACAATGCATAAAATGTTGTGTTAACCATGTGACTTTTGACCCCAGAGTATAAACTTTGCAGTAGAAAGCCATTAACAATGACCAACAAACATGACAACAAGTCAGAATTAAAACTGAGAATCTGCAGCAGACCCAGAACATCCTGGAGGGGTTATACTGTAGATCTCATATGGCCCAGGAAGGTCTCAGGTATCCGCAGGAGGTGCTTGAAAACATGACTGGAAAGAGGTATGTCTGGACTAGTCTGCTGTCATTACGACCCAACTTAATATAAATGGTAGAAAATGGATAGATGGAATTGAAATGTGCACATTGCAAAAGGCCCTTATTAAAATCCAGAGAAACTAAATTGAAAGAGATCCTTGAAAGAGCAAGGAAAGTCTATGGTGTTTATGGCAATGCATAAAAGTTTAAACATGGTGTGAAATATTTCTCCTCACAAGAAATCATCCAGGTCTGAATTGACAAAATTTCTTTATAGCAGAGCAGAGCACAAACCTGTACAAGTAATGCATCAAAACGGATTGGTTGCTTGCCTGGACCCAAGAACTTTTTTTTTTTTTTTTCCAAAGAATTGTAGTGAAGAAATTCAAAAAGTACAAGTAGGCATACATCCATGTGTATAGGAAAAGCTAAAAATCTTTCCTGTAATTATTGGATGAGGTCGGGTACTCAGGATGAAAGGAAAAAAAAAATGTTGGGAGCAATAGGATGTTCAAGGCATCAATCCTTCAGATGATGAAACCTTGCTACAATGCCCTCTAGGATGTTAAAGTGCTCTGTGTTAAATTTATGTCTGCCTGACTTCCTCTGGCTGAAATGATGGGATTATTTACTGCAATACTGTCTGTGTGCTGCTAATGTGTGATGATGATGGACCTCCCTTGCAGGTAATTAAGAATATGATGGATGCTCTTTGCTCCTGAGGGCAGCAAGGTCTGAGAGAGCTGAGCCAATCTTGGAAGGGTGACACAAGTCACAAGAGAGCCTCATATTGCATAATCGCTGTTGGCAGCTGTTTAAATCGGCTTACTGTAAGCTTTATAGTCTATCCAGCATTTCTTCTGTGACTGAAAACACTAAAACCTTTAACTTTTTCCATTTTGATAGTCAGTATATTTATCCTGTAAAGAAATGTAACTTACATCATGAAGTGCTCAATTTGATGTACTTAAAGGCCAAGATGAGAAGAAGTGCTACGGCTGGACCCCAGGACTTTCTAAACACCATGGGAATTTGAATAAACAAGTGTTCTTAAACACATTTGAAGCAACTAGAACACCGTCAAAATATGAGATCTTAGCCGTTAACATCAAAGAACTTTCCAATAAACAAAAATACAAATTGTAGAAAATACTCCAACCCCAGGTGGGAGCAAGCAAAGGAATCCATCTTAACGTAGTACAACATGTAGCTCATCTCTGTCCCTACAGCTTGGCTGAATACATATCGCCATCAGCAAAGTCATGTGATTGGTAACGTCTGGAGCAGAACTTTCAACAGGACCGACCCCCAGAGGTCTGGTATGCTGTGTATCTTGTATCATAAGTACGATAAAGATAGTTCCTGGCCTAGGTCTGTGTGTCTGCTTCTGAGGCTCATTGCTTTGTTCAGTAGAAAAGTAGCCACAAGGGAGCAATAAATCTCTGTATATGGTCCTGAGTGGACCATCTTTGTCTTCGGGTTCGATGGTACAGGATGGCAGGGTCCCTGCTCCTCTCACCACTACATGGACAGCTGACTCCCATCCCTCTAAAATCTTGCACATACCTCAAAATTTGTAACATTATCTTTAATCAAGAGAATGTCTTCAGTTCCACTTTGGCCTGGTGATAGGGAGGGGAAAACCAAACACACAAACTCTAGAGGCCCTGTGGTGTCGATGTTCTTTTCAGACGGTGCCTTTTTTCCATATATATCTTCCATAGGTCACTGCTCCACCAGGCCACCTAAAGCGATGGCTTTTCACCAGGCTCCAGGAGGGTGCAAAAGCTCTTTTCCATCCTTAGCACCAAACGCTAAGTCTAGTAACTGTTGGTAAGTGGTGGATTCAGGACCCGACTTCTGCTTGTCATGACCTAACCTATGTCATTATTAGGTCTGGGGGCCTTTCTGGAGAAGGAAAAAAGCCTAATTTACCACTGCAGGTGTGGGTCTGTATCTTCCTTCCAAATAATATGCTCAACCAAAACCTTTAAAGTTTCATGTGGGTTTACATGACTGACTGGAACAGATGAAAGATTCTTTAGAAGGTGAGGTTTGGAAAGTTGCCCTCAGGTAATTTTTCATCAGCAGCGCATCTGGCGGTAACGGGGGGTTACATCCTAAGGCTGTCAAGCAGTGGTGTCTCACCTTTTGCATGAGTGGATAGAGGATGGGGTGTCTCTTCCTTTGGTTCCAGAGCCTCAATGTCTATATTTTCACAAATTTGTGACATTATCTAATTCAGTAGTTCATAGTCGTTGCCCCATATTCCGATGGATTTGCCCTTGTAAACTCCGGACCAATCGTTGTAGTGTGAACTAGCTTGCAGTGGGATCACTTTCCGGGGTTTAATAATATGTCAAAAGAGGTTCTAATCCTCCTGCTGCCAAGCTACTTAAATATTCAATAAATCAGGTTTTGGTCAAATTAAGAGGTAGCATCATCAACTGGGTTTCGGGTTTGAACAGCACCATACTTCTAAAGAAATGTAACAGCTGTATTAGTCTCACATGGTTTTGAATTTGAATAGACAACTATATTTAAACACACCTATAGCATGTAGAACATAGTGAACACCTGAGTTTTAGGCCATTACCATAAAAATAAATTGAGCAAAAAATAGGATAGAAAATAAATACAATTGTCCCCTTTAATTACAGTTCTTCTTCTTATTATTATTATTATTATCATTATTATTATCATCATCATCATCATCATCTTTTACATCTTTCTTGAAAGAGACAGTAAAAATCAAGGCATAATGTCAAAGGATTCTGCTTTTGAGAAAACTCCCTATAAAAATTCAAGTTGCATGTTAAACCTTCTGAGAGAGAAGTGCAATAAAAACTCATTCTGCCAGCCATTGTTCCAAAACAGCTTGCACAGCATACAGGAGGGTGGTGTAGGGAACTTGCCAAAGCCCGGGTCAACAGCAGCAGCAGCATTAATGATTGGCCCAGTAAGAATATGAGCCGTCTCTGACTGAATGTGATTGTGGACTGGAGGAATCAGCTGATGGGAGCTCGGCCGTGAGCTATCATGGATGACCATGAAGGAAATATAATCAGAGTCGTGGATTAAACTTCATTGTTGCTTTCCGAGTTACTATCCCATGTGGGACTGTTCTGGGAAACCTGCTATTGATAGTATGAGTAATAATCCCATGTCAGAAGCATTAAAAAGTGATGATTCATAGTTTAAAGTGACTCCCACATCTCTGAGCTAATGCATAACCCCTGACGCCTTTAAATTTCCTGAGTACAGGCAAGCTGTCTGCGGGTTTGCCTCACCATACATTCAGCAGAGTGGATCAGTATGTGCTCAGGAAACCTTATCACAGTGTGAGCAGCTTGGCAATGACTAAATGAAAAACCCATCGCAACACCAAAGTTATTGGCAAAGCAGTGAAGGAGAAATAGATAGTACAGTAGCATTTACTCTCTGCCTGTCTGTCTGCCTGTCTGCCTGCCTATCTTCTAGCCTGGGCCTCTATAACTGCACATCAGCACTATATATATCAGCCCTACATCTCTCTTTCTCGCTCCTCCTCCGGATGCGACTCTCTTTCATTCTTGCTCATCGACTCACTCACAGGGAATCCTGTCAGTCGAACAAAAAGTATAACTTACAGGGCCATGCAGAATTAAGTAGCTACTTGGCCTCCAGAGACTGTTGCTCTGTTTGCCCTGTTTTACTGCTCCTTTGAATCAAGTAAATACTTACTACAGTAAATATGACTATCATTATTATAGTAGACACTGCTGCGGCCATTATTGTAATCATCAGTGGGGTTTGAAATCTGCAAAGCCCTCGTTTCACAATGTTGTTTACATTGTCAAATAGTAAATGGTCTGCACTTATTTAGTGCTTTTCTACTAGTACCCAAAGCACTTTCCAATGCTTCTCATTTATCCATTCACACTGATGTGGAAGCTGCAACGGAGCTGACCTGCACTCACTGCAAGGAACTAAGTTTAGGTTTAGTGTCTTACTCAAGGACACAAACAGGTCTCAGGAGGGAGCCGGGATTTGAACCAACAACCCTGGGATTGGTGGACAACTGGTCTACCTCCTTAGCCACAGTGACCCCAGCGTTGCACTTTTGGTTTCTTTGATGGTTTATAACTGCAATGTAAGGCACCAAGACTTTCAAGAGTTAGCTGAAATTATAGATGCACGGCTGTTTTTACAGTAAATATGTATTTGACTTTGGTTATGTGTTAAATGAGCAGTAACGGTTTGGGTGAATTTTGGCGATCGTTTCAATAGAACAATTCATGCCCAAACTATAGAAATGCTTTCCACTTGTATTAGATATTTCAGACCTCATAAATAAGGACACATACTGGGTGATGCCTGTTGTTCACTATGACAGTGGCCTTTAAAAGGAGGCGACAGAGGCAGAGACAGAAAGAGCTGAGAGTGGTGGTTTCAAAGCAGCAGGCAGCCAAAAGCTGAATCATTAGGGAAGAAATATCAGCAACACACTTGATCTCCAATAACTATTTTAGTCTCCTCCATCAGGACTGGGGAATGCACACCTAATTGGCCGTTCCAACACAGTGGGGACTGGTTGTGTTTGTAGGAGGATCTTCTTAGATGAGCCACGGCCTGTCAAAAAGGTTGACTAACAGAGTTCCTCTGATTTCTTGGGAACATTATAAAACCTATGGTTGAAGTCAGAAGTGTTAAAGTTTGGACCTATATAGTATATTTAGTATAGCTTCTTTTCTGCAGCACAAGATGGGTTTTAATGTCTCTATGTGTAAAATTATGTACTGGACACGTCAATCACGAGACGAAAGAAGACAAATAGCCATAAACACTTAATAAAAAAAGAGTTTGCAACTTACACACTAACTTAATCGTCTCGTGCGCCCACTTGTGACACGAAGGACAAAATTCTAACCAATGTAATTAGAACCAAATCCAGGAAAAATAAGAACCAAGTTTGAATGTCCCCGGCCAGCTGTGGCCTTTTTGTGTGGAGTTGTTGCATGTTGTTCCCGTGCTTGCGTGGGTTTCCTCCCACAGTCTAAAGACATTCAAGTTAGGTTAACTGGTGAATCTAAAATTGCCCGTACGTGTGTATGTTAGAGTGAAAATTGCATTGTACCTGGATTCAGTTTTAGAATAATAGCAGCAGACTACTGCCTAATCGAGACTCAAGTGGCTTTCACAGTCATGAACTATATGATGACCTGCAGGACCAATAAAGCAAAAGGAACAGAGTTTGTTCAGTACAAGGTCAACAACAGCACAAAGAATGAGCAAACCCTCAATGGCACAGACAGAGTATAAATACAGTTGCGCTTAGACCCTGGCTTAGACCCTCAGCCCTGGCGAAACAACTTCTGCCAAAAAAAATAATTACCAAGTCCTTGCTCATGCGAAGAGATTAAATCTGGGAACAAGCTCAGGCCTTGATTACATTTTTAGCATTCATCCTCCTCTTTCCCCTACAGTTGCAGTGTATGTTACAGTAATCTCCAGTCCTTTCACAGCCCTTGCTGAGGCCTGCAGGTTGCTGCCTGACGATCCCATGAGAACACAGCTTTTAAATTGCCTCACTGTAAAGACTGGAGATGATGGCTGCCCCTGGCTGTATGTGGCCTAACACATTAATGACAGGGCCCTGAATTAACATCCAACATTACCCTGTCCAATACCAGAATGACCTTGGAAGGACAGTTTCAGAGAAAGAGATACCAATTTTAAATAAATTAAATTGGTAGGTAGACAACAACAAATACATATTTTTCTGTATGTCTGATTGACTGTAGCAAATATTCTTTATGTGTTTTCAGCATATGCTTAATGGCTTGTTTCAGGACTTTCAGCCACACTTCATAGGTTTCACTAACCTAAGTTTTCTTTAATTGTAGCCTTTGTTTGCATGTGGTCAAATTCAATTGATTGACGAATTCCTCAAGTGAAGGTTTATTTAAGGTTACGCTGAAACTACAGTTCCCAACGTTAAGAATGAACATTTTACTCAGCTTGGTTAAGCTGTATCAATTTCCTCCAAGTTCCTATTAAGTGCCTGTTTGCAAAATATAGCACAAGAGCACAATAGAAACTGAAATAATTCAGCTTTTAAAACTACATTCTGGTGTATATTCACCTAATAATGCAAGCATGCATTAAAAACGACTTGATTTATTCTCTCTCCAAGTCACAATTTGCTTCACCGACAAAGGCTGAAATAATTTACATGGGAGTCACTTTTATTAGTTTCAACACTTCAACTGTGTTGAAAGTGCTATGATGATAAGTCATGTCATTAATACATATAATTTAGTAGATTTACAGGTTTTAACGGATTATTTTCAAAGAAACGAGGTTTGATTAGAGCCAAATAAATTAAGATATGGATGATATAATGCTGTCACATATTTGAGCACACAGAAGGTAGGTGAACTTTTCTTTTAATCCAATTATTCATTGTATTAGAAATCAGTGCGAGCATAAACCTAGTGCATATAAGAATAACTGATTGATTCTGATGTTTTCCCAGGAGGCAGGTGAATTGTTTGGCTATATTTGGGTTTCTACATTCATGCAATACCAATGGCGTTTTCATTTTGATCAGATGAAAAAGAAAAAAGAAAAAAACATAGGGGGCTAATTTCAACTTTGATGACAGCCCTCAATTATAATGAGTATGTTTCCCCCTGAGCTAGTGACAGACTGTGCAATCAGTTGATAATGTGGTCATTTATTTTCCTCCCAATAATTACAGCACAGTCATTTGCTTGTTGCTACATAAAGGTTAAGATATTTTGTTCACTGTTTTCATTCTTTAAGTTCATTACTAGGTCACTGGGGGCAGCTGAGTGCAAGTTCAATTGAGAGGCAAATGTTACAGCTTTTCTGCATCACTGCTCAGAATGAAGGTACTTGAATATGTGGATAATCTAATTGTGTTTTATATATTGTGAAAGAACAACCCTGTTTATGTCCCTTTGGACAACCATGTATCTAGTACATTCTTTGTGAAATTAATTGGAACTAAGAACTCCTTTTTGTAGTTACAGTAATCTATTGTGTCCTAAATTTCAACATAGACTTTCTTGATTTCAAGTTAATGATTGAAAGTTATATCGAACATCCTGCATCATCGTCATTCACAAATCCTGTTACAAGAACGGAACTGTTTTTTACAATAACAAGATTAGATCTTGGTGATTGCAAACGTGTTCTGCCTGTAACAATGACATCTTTGTAGTTCACGGACAATACAATCTTTGATTCTAAAAATGCCACTAATTCATGTAAATCAGGCAAAATGTAAATTTTCACGTATAAATTGTTCAATACTTTATCATCAACTGCTAAATCAAGTAATTACGATATGTATTCAAAAAACTAAACCCCAACTATATATTCACGATAGCATAACTCGGCTCACTCTTATGATGCAGTATTTTTTTTTATTGCTGAAAATGAGAAAATGTCACTTGTTCCATGACCTACTTTTGTCAAAGATAAAAAATAAATAAATAAACCTGGTAAATAAATCAAACAGAACCAGAGCGCATTTGACTGCACTGCATCCTGAATTGTTTGTCCCAGGGCACACCGGCACCAGTGGTCCGATATTGACTCATTAGAGGTTTACAACTGGAGCCGTCCTCTCCGCAAACATGTAGAAACAGTAGCAGATCAGGCCATTAACCTGAAAACAGAACTAATGAAGGGGGAAATTAACAAAACACAAACAAATAACAGATGCATTTCTGAATTCCCTGCCTGCTGTCTGTTGATAGGGCTTTCGTGTTTGCATGTAACCTCTTCTGTTCATTATGTGAAACTATCTGGGCCACACATGCATCTGCCACCAGTGAGGGATGTTGTAAAACATATACTGCTTAAACAAAAATGTGATTTTCAAAAGTTGTAGTTAACCATTAATAATGAGGTTATTCAGTCCTTTACAGCTCAGAAGTATTTATAGAAATGACCACAGTGAACACACAGAACAGATCGATTTATCACTGGAGCTGGGCAGTTAAAAACATGCACCTCATTTCAACTCCATCCCTTCAGAGGAGTCCTTCTAAAATAGAATTGGTGACTTTTAGGCTGGTTGTGGTTTTTCTAATCCTTTTTCCTCCAACGTTTTGTAGCAATGCTCTTCACAAGACTGTCTCTTTACCAGACTGTGAGGGATGGGTTCATAATAGTGGGAGGCTAGTCCTACAGCTTGTCAAATGGAATGACATTTTGCAAAGAATCAACAGCTATTTAAATACCCATTAGCTTTTTGGTCCCACAAGTTCCAGGTTTGCATCTCCCCACCCACGCCAAACCTAAGACAAGGTGTCTCTAAACTAAGCTTTTTTTTCCCCCCACAGATAAATGAATGTTACCTTCAAGTCATTCACATGCAGACCAGCTTCTTGTGTTTGGGTACATTTAAAAAAATGACTGAAGGACTGAAAGCACAGAGTTTTAAATATGGGGAAGCAGAGGAGCATATTTAGGTCAGTCGGTCACATGTACAGTGCAGTACAGTGTGGTGTAACTGTATACCCCTGAGTACTCCCGCTTGTAACAGTGACTTATTTGAGAGCATCGGGGAAACACAGTTCATTACTGTACTCTCTTTAATTACTAAAGCACCTGTCTGTGATGACTTATGGTGGGCAGGCTCCCATTTTCGAGAATAATGCCAGAGCAACACCAAAGTTATAGAGTAAGATTTACTTACTACGGTTTAGTTTTTGTGTATTGCTTCTATAGTCACACCTTGCAGAGGCAGTTAAGTTAAGTTTTTTGTGATTTAGAAACCGGAATAATACTCATCAAGGTTACAGGCTTAGCTGCATAGTACAAGTTTAAATGAGAGCTAATCGTTTCAAACATACATGTCGTTATAAAGACTGATGAAATACGTATGTACTGTCAGAAGAAGCAGCAAGAACAGTGTGTACATTTACCATTTCAGTCACTAGCTGCAGAGTAAGTCAATTACTGCTTAGCTGATCAATACCAAACATTCTCCACTTCAGCTTCTTAAATGTGGGGGACTTGCTGCTTTTCTTTGTGCTCTGTGGCTAAATGTTCGGAAGTGAGACAGCTGATTGCACAAAGATCATTTTTAAAATGTAACTATTTTCATGGTTTTCTCATATTTCAAAACATATTTTGACACAACAGTTGATGAATTAAAACACAATTTTCCAGCTTGTTCTTTCACTTCATCCTTTCGCATTTCAACAAATCCTTCTCTCATCAGCTTTTCCTCCTCCAGCTAATCTGGAAGGTAAATTGAAATGCTTCTTCACACTATGTACTTTGTACCTATCCTGTGTAGCATTTACCATTATGTTTACTTAAATGCAAAACCTTTCGATGCCCTTTCTTGTAATGGACTGCTTTCACATTTTGACATTGATCCCTGTGTAAAGGAACTGAAACGTCTTCCACCACTGTCTGCAGGATTTTGGTTTAGTGCTTAGTATCACCTTGACACTTCTGGAAGCTCACACTGCAGCAGCAGGGAGCCATCTTTGTTTTAGGAGCGTATACAGTGGTGTGATGTGCAAACTGTTATATCTCTAGAGCTTTTTCATCATCTGGAATAATTAATCGACAGGGAGCAATTAATGAATTATGAATAAAGAAAATCCAAGCAATTACTATCGCAAACAGTGGATTAACTGGCATTATCTCTAGGGGTAGAAGATTGTAATACATATCAATAATCATCTGCCCAAAGCTTTAATAAGACAAGAATTATCTGCAATTTTGAGGCTGTCATCTTAAAGTAAAGATAGTAATTTCCAGGTAAATGTATTAGTTTATTTACTGGTCTTAAACTGAACATCAGACATTATTTGTGTCATAATTGAGGGGAATAAACTACATGCAATGACATACTGGGGTTTTCTGACATTTTGTTCTAAAAACAAACACACTTTTACGCAGCTATTATTTCATTAAACATAGAATAGGTAAATGATGCAACATTTTTTCCTTTTCTAATTACTACAAATTAAAGGTCTGCGTCAGCCATCCTTTCCCATGATAGGCTCTCAGCAGTATCTTGCTCCTAATTAAATACCCAAAACAGAATTAATGCACTGAGCCAAATTTGATCTAATTGCCCACACAGAACGACATTCACACCAATAATCAATACACATTAGAGACTTATTAAGCAAAACAATAGTTGGAGGTGTCAATAAAAATGAAAGTCACCTTATTTAAGCTTAATGTTGATGACATTCTTCATATGACATTCTTCATAATAGTGTTTATACAGTCATATGAACTAATAACGAAAGCGAACACTACATTTTCAGCTCTTTATCCGGACTTTGGTTAATCCTTATAATGCGTCAGGTTTAGACAAATCTTTCATTTCCTTTCATCAGACTTAAGTATTTTGCTATGCAAGATAAATCAAAGAAGTGAAGTTCACAGTTGGAGAAACTTAATATTTTAAGACTGGAGTAAAAGATTGTTAGATGAGGCAAGAAGAGAAATAAAATAAAATGAGAAAATCCTATTCCCTAAGATGACTAAAAATGTTGCTGACACCAGTCAAAACTGGCATGTGATGTGACACCAAATGTGCATTTTTAGTTGTACATCAAGTTTCCTGCTGAGAATCTCCTAATCATACTAAATGAGAAGATGTAGTAACAGTGGTAAAAAAAAAAAGGAAAGCACTGTAACAACACTGGAGAAGATGTAACCCAACCTCATTAGAAATGAAATACACACAGTCACAGCCAGAGCTGAGATCAAGGCAAGATAACATTGTGAGTGCCAGGGGAACCGGGGTTTCAGAACAGGGTAGGTTTGTTGAGCGCAGCGGAACTCCATAAACAGGTAATCACATGAGAGCAATGAAACAAACAGACCTCTTAAAATACATTTTCATAAACACGAGATTATCTGTTAATGAATCTGAAGTTAGCAGCGATCACCCACTGACAACAGTATATCAGCCTCCATCCAGCCATCCAATGTTTTACTTTTATTAAGGCACACTCCCTTTGAAATAATAGCCTGTCACGGGAAGCAATGCATTTTGATTGCTTTTTCCTTAGCGTCTGGTGTGAAATTAAAACAAGAAAACCAGGCTGTTATATGCAGGTAGATCCACCATGGCTACGATGTCTAAGACTGATAACCACCGTAAGTGTATGTCTAGTTAATCTGTGTTGTTAGTGGGGCCACATGATTTATCGCTGTGATTATTAACTCCACTTCACTAAAGCTGTTGAAGGTATTAAGCCTGAAAAAACACCTTATTTTTCATATAATGACCTAACATGGTTAAAGTGGCAGCAAAATGAAGGCTACAACTGGTGCGAATCTGGGTAAATCTGGGCAGGAAAGTGAATCACAAACAAGACTGTGACAAGACTTTTTACCAGCTGAAATTCCCTGGGCAGAGTAGGAAAAATTGGTTGGTTGCAGGACATAATGAGAAATACGCCCTCCACCCCCTTCTTCAAACAGTGCTGTCGAGGTGTCCTTGTACAAGGTGCTTAACCTCCCACCTGTTCCACTGGAGCCATTTGGTGGATTCAACTGAGATTGTACAGACCACTTCCCGCGGGGGGAGTGTAATGATAAATATAGGTTGAAATGAAAAACTGTCCACATTCAAAAGGCCACAACATCCAGAGATGTGAGATATTAAATATGCAGACATTATGTTAATGTACGTCTCCGTATCTACACAATCAGTCACTTCACATCAAATTTTTCCCATAGCAAATGGTTTGTTGAATGCTGTCCTTAGTGTTAAAACACATTATACAATAGATAAAATAAGTAATAAGTCCCTGCATCTACCATGATACAATTATTGCAATGACAGTTCAAGTTTCCTCCAATTTCATCAATGGAAGGCAACATAGAGTAAAACAAAACTGACTTTTAATAAACGCGTACTAAACGTTTAACTGTGGAACTACTGTGTTTACACTTTCATGGGCCGTGTGAGTTGACGTACATAATAATTCAGCATTTGTTTGCTTTTGCTGGAGTGCCCCTAAAACAGATGGGTGACTGAAGATGGTAGAAATCAAACATATGAAAACGCACACAGAGTTACATAATGGATAATGTAGTTAAAAGGAATGTGTGTCCCTCCCACCTGTAATTTCCATAGCTAAAATGTGTATGATTTCTGCAGTGCTCTTATGATTGGGCTTATTTCTGAGACGGCTGCAGCTACGGCAGCCACTTCATGATTTAATCAGGATGAGAAACACGTTCTCACTCTCTCTGTGTGGTCCTCTCATGCAGTTTCCCTTCCTGTACCTTCCTCTTTAACTGCTCCTTGCTTCCACTATTTCTCCTTCCTGTTGCCTCTTCCCAAAATTCCTTCTGTGTGCTATAATACCAAGGTTGTTGGCAAAATAATTCTCAGTGGCTTCTTGTAAATAATTCAGCTCACTCACACTTGCATCACTATACACGAGTACACAAACACACAGACGGACGCACTTTTCATACATGAACACAGACACACATGCAAATGCACACGCGCACACACACCTCTAGCCCTTTAGGGAATCACACAGATGTCTGAGCACCTGGTGATCCATTGTAAATGCTGCCAGTTGTCATACCCAAGATCTAATTTACAGCTCAGCTAAACTGTTTCTATCTCACTTTGTTGGGGGAAACTAACATCAATCTTGGGTTAATTGTTTGCTCTTTCCTTAAGGAGTCCAGTGTCATGTTTAGTGGCCGACTGTGTTCTGGGCTTAAACTCAACAGTGTCAAAGTAGAAGCTTGAATTATCACTCTTCTGACATAACTCTCAAACATGTATGTATATACATGTATGTAGTATATATGTATGTAGTAGTATATGTGCTGTTGATGGTTAAATATGAAATTGCCTTTTTTTTTCCCCTTCTAGGCTTCTGTATTACTGTCCACGTATGACTTGGCAATAAAAGTAAGTCTGATATCTAAACACTAACAATATATTCTCCATGAAAGGTTTAACACACGCAAAATAAACTGTGATAAAAATCAACCAAAATTCCCCAAAAGTGAGAAAACAAAATGGCAGGTCGTTCAAAACTGTTCGCAAGCAGAACAATCTACGTCTTTGACTGACGACTGCTCATTTCTCTTCAATTACGTTGCTGTTTCTTTGTTTGGGAGCAAACTTTTATTGATTCCCCTTCTTAAAAGGAGTGAGGAAAAGGAGCAAAGTAATTTTATGCAACGACAGCAAACTGGCAATGTGAAAAATATATACCTGGATCTATTCATTTTCTTTGTCAATACCAACGGTTTAGGAAGCAAAGACTTTTTAAAAGTTATCTACTGTCAAAAAATTAATAAATAAACCCTTTTTTAAGCAATACTTTCTTTACTGTAGTGAGAAAATCTCGGAGATGCTCAACTGAATGCTTCAGATATGCCCTACATTTAAATTATAACAGGAAATACATGTTTTCTTATTGATAAAAAATGGTTGTTGCTGTGCTGTTTTTTAATGAATAAACAAGAAATTGATGGTGAGAAAATCCCTCTTTTTTGATTTGACTTTGATCACATGGTTCATATCCATATTTACAAATATCACAAAGGTCCGTAATCAGCAAAGCTCTGCTGGAAATGTGAGGCAATAAGAGGATTTTTGTTTTCTAAATGAATAATGTCTTATGACCTAGGTTTGCGTGACAAAAGGGATGTGGTCTTAAGACTTTTCTACCCCAGAGTGTGTTGGCGGACTATCAGCCAATCAATCAGGCGTAGAGATTATCTTTAGTTTTATCCATAGTTAAAGATGTGTTTTTACATCTAAAGTATTGTTGACATGAGGTGAAGTTAAAATATCTGCCGAAACATAAAAACTAAAAAAAAAAAAAAAACATAAAATTCACATATAAGACAGTGATCTTTGCAATTCCAATACCTATGTCCAACCTGCACATGTGAACTTGTTCTTTAGATCTGCCAATAAACGGCCACAAATTGGAAGCCAATCTCTGGTCCAGACCATCCCTACAGTGTACCTGGTAGGACTTTACTGGGACAGCATGTGGAAAGCCTATGTAAGTAGTATTATCCGCATCACATGTTCTTCTACAGTGCAAGAATGAAGATTTTAAATGTGGCATCATGATTGATGAGCCGTATTCATGAATGCAAGACTTCCCCTCTTAAATTACCATATAATTGCCAGGAATATATGCAGATTGATCTGGCCGAGAATTGCGGATCTAACGTCTTCCAAAGAAACATTAATTCTAAATGCCATTTGGCATTTAGAATTAATGTGCTGGTGCTTTCAAGCTCATTTTCCATGCACAGTTCGGGCGCAAGATTGTCAGCTTTAAAGAAAGCGAGGTTCCTTTTGGCTCAAGAGGAACATACAGATAGTGTTAACTCTGAAAAGATGGCAGTTATAATGAGAGAGCATCCTGACTTCTACGTGAAATATTTCGGAATAGCTTCTTTGACAGGTTAATGCTTTTCTCAAACATTTAGTGTCCAAGACTTTCACAGTCATGAGTCGAGGGAAAGCAACAGGTTATGAATTATATTAAATTAAAGATTTAAAACAGCTTTATTCTTTGGTTTTGTTTGTTTTTACTTTGCATCATTTAACTAGAGTATCATGATTAAAATTTTCTTTGAATATTGAATTGCAAATTACCGTTGGCAGCTTCCACTAAAAAGGCAAACAAAAGCTTTTACACTCTGAAAGACGTCTCTGAATTTTCTTCTTTATTGTCTCTTATTTTAAAAACCTGGCTACACATCAAAACAAACATTTGGGATAAAAGCTTTCTTCAGGTCGATTGAACAATAGTTGAGTGTACAGTGAAAGCAAAAGTAGAACAATGTCTATGACTGCTGCACCAAATTATGGCCATGAGTAAGAAAACCTGTGGTAATACTAGAAAATTGTCTAACTTTGATGAGAGTGAAGAACCTATAAAGAAGCAAACTAGAATTGCCGCCTCACAGCTTTATGCCCCCACTTTTGTAGAATACAGTTGTATTCTAATCAGTTCATGAGCTTGACCTGTCTAATCAGTATTCTTGAGTGTTCCTGAGATACAGTACCGCATTCTCCAGATTGGAACGAACCACAGAAAAACATAAGACCTATGGTCAAGCCTGTCCCAGATGAAGCCATGAAAATGGACTAAATTAAGGCAACACATTTATTTAAATCAAACTTTAAAGCAGAGAGGATAATGTGCCAATCAGGGTTGGTGATGGTGATATGAGCTGCTTTGTTAAAAGTTTTCAGCCGACAGTGGAGGATAGGGTGCGACTCTGCAGTTTTACTCAAATTGGAAGGTCATCTCACTGTTGGGAGCTGGGTGGTGTGACAGCAGGCCTTTGTGCTGATGAAAGGCTAAGCTCCCAGTGGTACAAGAGCTACAATTAGAGGGCAGCAACACATCGCCAATAACCAATAAGAAACGCTATTTACCTTTCCCGCCTGACTCGAAGGGCAACTTTTATGTCCTAATTTGTTCCCCAGAATGTTCAATACTTTATTTTGGCTTATTTAGTGTGGGGAACCAATGGTGTTTGAACTTAAATGATAACAAAGGACTGTACCGAGTCAATACAAAGTCCGGGTTTTGATCTTATGGCAATCTCAACCAACTACAGGAAACAAGCCCACAAGCTTCGCATAGCAACGAGCAACGTAAACTGAGGGCGAACTTAGTTGAAAAATAAATTACCTTCTAACAAATTTAAAGCACAGTTAAATGATACCAATATTGAGCCTTTCTTTATGCTACTACAGCAAAGAGCGCAGACTAGTTGATTTAAGAATCCTAGAATGTTACAGTCTGCTTATACATCTTCCCCTGCTGTTGGCACAAAGAAGAACATGAACTTTGAGAAGGACAAAATTAAATCGACTTGTCACAGCTGCCATTCTTCCTTGAATTCAGCCAACATTAGATGAAAAAGAGAATATATTTGCCAAAGTAGCTTCACTTTTAAAATATCACACTTCAAAAGAAATATGATTCTGCAAGTAACATTAAACCAGTACTATTACTGTACCCTGTCACTGCATAATGACTGTCCTCAAACAGTAATTATAATGAAAGTCTTTCAAATGTCACATTGGCTGTACTCTGGAAATCATCACTGCAGAAAGTGAGGCTGGGAAGGAAGATGAGTGCATTCTCAACTTTAAAAGAAATGTAATATAAAAGTGAGTCATTTTCATTAACAACAACATGATTAGCACAACAACAATGGAATAGGATGACATGGATTTAATACTCACTGAACACACAAACACACTCGAACGCACACCTGAACCACACAGCAAAAAAGGCTTAGAACATCAAAGCCAAGTCCCAGTGTTTTCATCATGTGGAGAGCCAGCTGCTTTCCTATAACACCACCACTGTTCTTTGTTCAATGAAAGCACGGAGTTGAGATGGGGTAGAAACTGGGAGGAATATTAAGACAACAGTATACTTCAAAAAATATCCATCTCAACAAGTCACTTTTGATCTAATACCCAGATAGAGTCTAGCGGTTAAGAGCCCTGCTCTGGAAATGAAGGCTTCTGCGGACCTGAGATTCAATCCTTCCATAGATTATTCTTGTTGCTTCTTCCCCACTGTCTGAATAAATAATACTGTACAAAACATGCAACGGCACTAAACTAGACTCCACCCACGAAGCTTGTCTGTTACCACAAGCTGCAATGGAGTCCTTATGGCAGCAGGTGTCTTGAAGTTATATCCTGGTGGCACCATGGGGAACAGCATAGGTTTTCTGATCATGTTTTACACTTTAAAGATTCATCTACCCGAGACACTGCATCTAGTGATGAGGAAAAGGCACAACCATAGGTTTCACAATATCACCAGTGATATTTACTTGATATGGGATTAATCTGATGTAAACTTTTTCACTGCTAATGTCACAAACTGTACATATCGACCTTACAACACACATAATATAAGGAATAAGGATTCACAAAATCTAAGAATTGCCACTGACACCAAGACAGGAAATGTGAAACTACGATGAGGATGATGTATTGGCCAAACAGCAACACACAAATCACACCAATACAGCAGCCCTTTGGGAAACACACACACACAACAAACACACACACACAGAAAAGCAGCAGTCCTTTGGAAAACATGCATACGCAAACAAGCGCTCTCCTACACAAGCAAAGACTTTCCAGAAAAAAGCTTTGCAAATATTGTTCCAGTGCTCTATCAGCTTGCCAGTGGGTGTATCATGATGAACGGTGTTTGCCTAGCTGGAGACCATCATCAGCTACCTGGGGAAGTTTTCAGAGCTCAGAGAGGCTGCATTCTGGAGTCCCACATGCTCTTTGGGAAGGAACATCCTCCGGCGGAAAGCACCACTGCCTCCTCTTTCAACCAAGCAGAAATCCATTCATCAGCTGCTGTAATGAGCTCACGACACTCCTTTGCCTACTGTATCTGCAGACCAGTCCATGTGCGCACACAAACAGGTGTGGATAGATATGCATAGACACCAACCAGCACTGAAGACACAGTATGACATAGGACATGGCTAAATCCACCGTTAGCCTGTGTTCTAGTCAAATCCATTCATTTCTTACACAGCAAGGGAACTAGGGAATATCTTCCGCTGGGTGGACAATCTGTATCATTTTTGGCTAAGGAAGATCAGGCACAGCTGGCATTTTTGCATTCAGCAGTCAGAGCGATTTCCATGCTACCTGGTTTCCTTATGAGACTTAGTTCACAGCAAAGTAACATTAGGTAAGACTCTTCCTAGGCCTTGAATAGCAGTTTTAACTAAAATCTAGTGCAGGACTGTTTAATCTGAGTACTTGTAAGTACTCTTGACATGCAAGCAGGCGTAAGAATAACATGCATTTCCTGAGATCTGCTTTAATTACTAACAATCCATTCTTCTAATAATTTTCTATCCTAAAACAAATTAAGAGTAATAAGCCCAAAAAATTAAACATACACAGCGAAGACACACTAGAGACCTTCAATCCCACCCACCCCCCCCTTTATTTTTTTACATAGACTCATAACAGCTGCATTTGTTTCTGCACTAGTCACACTGTATGTACTCTTGAAAATCCAATGAAAAATATGAATGAGAAATCACAAGTATTGTCACTAAAATACTAAAACAACCAAGATGCCTCACTTCTCTTCTAAACCCAATCTCATTCAAGACTCAAAGCAAGGCAGTTGAATTAACAACGAAATTCTGAATTTGCAGAAGAACAATTTTTAATGATGACAATCTGTATGGCATGTGGGAGGACAGAATGAGTAAGGCAGATCAAAAGCAAACATTTGGTCAGTTTTAAATAAAGAAAGACAGAACTCATGAGTAGCCTGAGGTAAAGGATGACTGCCAAACCAGCCTCCAAAAGTATGATAAAGACTTTAGAAAAAGTCTCAAAAAAACACTCATCTAGAGACTTCACATTATTCAGTGTGGGCACTGGTCTGCAAAAGGTGCCCCTTCATGCTGTGAGACCTAAAGTCACTATTCTCTTATAGGTTTCTGGTGTCAAGCGAGGCTCCACATGTGGACCTAAGGGCTTTTGTTGAGTAGGTCACATCTTACTCTGCAATATGGTTCTTCAGTCCCCCCCTCCCAGTTAGGGGACAAACAGATACAGTAGCCCAGCATGGCAAGCGTAAGAGGTCATTTCTCTGTGTCTGGAACAGTAAATCTGGGGCCCTAACATTTTTGAAAGAAAATGTTTGTTCGGTTGGCTGTTTTATAACCTACTGTATTGAAAGGAATTGGCCAGAGATAATCTAAAGCCTTATGTATCGGGCTCTTCCACAGGGATCTTCAAACACACAACACAGGGGCCGACTTACATATTACATATTACACCAATGCTCAAGAATCCTGCAAAGACAGACTGAACTAGATATGTCTTGATCTAAGTTAAGACCAGAAAGTTGGCTGAAAACTAAATGATAAAGTTGGGTGATAAATTCTTTATATGGATTTCACACAGCAACATTTTGTCCTTTCTATTTTTAATTTTTACTGCCTTAAGAAATTGCTTACATTGCAGAGTTTAAATACAATCTATTTGATCTTCATTGGAGAAATGGATTAAACTTCTCTGGCATGTCTTACATGGTTAACACACTTACGCTATTGCTCTTTCCATTTTTCTTCCATCTCTCCCTTCGTCTCACGGCCCTGATAAATTACCATTTTAAATGCAATCTTTCATACAGTAATTTGCCATTTCAGAGGGGAAATTAACATTTCTTATGTAATGACAAGCTTGGCCTTTTGTAATAATTGAGGCTTTTTGGGGGGGGGGGGGGGGGGGGGTAATGCAGGAGTAAAGGCATGTGCAATAGTACCCACAGGTGTTCAGACTTCTCTTAGCAAAAATTGTAAATACAGGTTATGCTAGGATTCCCATATAATGTGAAAATGATTATTCTACTCATATAGTCATGGTCTTGTTGGTTATGATGCTGAGATATCATGTTACTGTCTTTAATTGAAGGCCCGTCGACGGGTTCTTTCTGTTGAACAAAATATACAAAGTACACTGAGACCTTGAGGAAAGGTTCTTTCACTTCATCTTTAATTTATCTGCACACTTGCTATTAAGCTAATTTGTTGTTATTGTGGTAGTGACAAAAATTAGCTGGGGGGTTTTAGTTTAGTGTAAAGATTTTGATTCCCTTACGCCGAAATGGCAAATATTTGTAAAACAAAGTGTTTTTGTCCCCCATCAACATGATATGTAATGCACATTCAGCTGGTACAAATGTTTCTTAATCATTCAGAAAGTTATACTGAAATAATGAAAATTATGAGCGTAAACATTTGGATACCTCTTGACAATCCCTCTAGGTAATTACCTTCAACAGGTAAAATCAGGTGTCTGATCTTCAAGCATTAACTTCAAGACTTAATGCTTGATGTGTGACAACCAGGTGCGTAAATTAGACTTGCACTTTAAACTTGCGAGTGATTAAATCGCCAGGGGCAGTCTTGAATAAGCTGAAAGCAAGAAAAAGACCTCAAAATGAAAATGGTAAGCTTTCATAAAGCTGGAAAAGAAATACAAATATTTCAAAGCGTTCAGCAATACCAGTTAAAATGTGGACTCCTCCAAGAGGTGGAAGGTCAGAAAAATAACAGAAAGAGGCACAGGGAAACTTGCTCGAGAGCTACAAAGAAAAACAAAGTAAACAGCAGAGGACCTGACCTGGAAGTCCACAGCCTACTTTTAGTAAAAAAAAAAAAAAAAAAGCTAAAAATGAGGAGGTAGTGGATCCTTCAAGAAAATGATCCAAAGCCCAATGCAAAGTCAACTCCAGGATGCTTGAAAAAGAATTTATAATGGTCTCCAGCTTTAAATATAATTAAATAACCTACAGATAGATAGGAAGAAGACTACATGGCAGATGCCCAAGCAATCCTGTAGACCTGTATGCTATGAAGAACGAGCTAAGATTACACCTAAAATGATACTAATGCTGCTCAGAGGTTACCCAAAGAGATTAGGGGATGCAATAATATGACTTATTATTTCACTACCTATTTTACTAGATTTCTTACTAATTTTGTTGGAAAAATCACCACTGTCAGATCTGCATGGCCAGCAAACACAAACACACAGCAAACACAAAGTAGTAAATGGGCAGGTTGGCAGTATCTTCACAAGCAGACAACCCATTTATCATCGCCCTTAAAGTCTCCATCTGCATACAGCATAGCAACTCTAGTAATTCTATGTAATTACTGTCATGACAGCTATGACTTGTGGTTAACGACCAGTGAAGCAGTAATGCATTTTCCTATGCTTTTCTGAGTAGTTAACGTGTTTTTGCTTTGTTTTGGTTCAATTCAAAGAAGCAGTGGTACTAAGAGTGAGCCCAGACTAACTAAAGGAAGCTCACTTTGTCTTTCTACCTACAGTTAAGCTCACGTCCAGACATGATTGAAAGATTATTATACTGGTAATTATTCAGCTTTTCAGGCTCAGCTCCTACTTCACTACAGTCTATTACAAGATCTTACCATTAATAAAACAACAATGACCAGTAACAGTCATTAGATTGTTGTGAAAAAGCTCTGTTGCCTCCATAGAAAAGAGCTGTTTAATTTTGGAATCTTTGATTTAGAATTCTTTAACACTATAATCCATTTCTTGTTGTACAGGTAGCTGTACAAAGTTGTCAGTGAGCCATTTATTATTTAGTACACCTTTCCCCAAAACTGCATCTATATTTCAACCAAAGTTAAATTGCATTACTATCCCACTTGTCCACAGTCTTAGTTTAAGAATATGCATTTTATTAGCTAGTCTTCAGAGAGTGAGCAAATCTTGCAGATGATGGTGATGTTGACAGATTTGGTAAAGTCACAAACACTCCCACACTAACAACCCCTACTGGCAATGGCATTTTCACAAGATTAACAAAAGCTGTTTAATTTTGGAATCTTTGATTTAGAATTCTTTAACACTATAATCCATTTCTTGTTGTACAGGTAGCTGTACAAAGTTGTCAGTGAGCCATTTATTATTTAGTACACCTTTCCCCAAAACTGCATCTATATTTCAACCAAAGTTAAATTGCATTACTATCCCACTTGTCCACAGTCTTAGTTTAAGAATATGCATTTTATTAGCTAGTCTTCAGAGAGTGAGCAAATCTTGCAGATGATGGTGATGTTGACAGATTTGGTAAAGTCACAAACACTCCCACACTAACAACCCCTACTGGCAATGGCATTTTCACAAGGAGGAGAATTAAGGAACATAGTGCTGTTTTGAAAAATGTATGAAGCCCACAAGTCAAGATTCATGTGCACATTAATAACCACTTTTATCCTATGAAGGGAGAACTCAGGATCTGCCAGTCAGCGGATCTATAGTTCACACCAGCAGGGGAGCCACAGCATGAGCCTAGGCATCTCTAGAAGGGGGTCCAACAGCAGTCAAAGGCTGGATTTTAGGATGCTCTTGGCTTAGCTGATCAAAGGCCTGGAGCTAAATGGCCTCTGCAGGCTCTCTACAGAAGTGGTGATGTGTTAGGAGATTGAATTTTGGGGGAGTCTTAATCACAGAAGAATCACAGTGCCCTGAAATCTGCAATTCAGGCAGGGCTTTTTTTCATATATAAGAAATACTTTCTTATTAGTACAGTGAGAGTATAATTTAAGTAATTATGATTTTACTAACGTTCTATGACAGGACTGCAATTTTCCTGACAATTTTAACAAGAGTGTACAATTGTTCATTTATAAAATTTTAGATACTGCGGAAAAGGTATAGCAAGTCAGTTTGCTGTTGGAATGTGAACATCTGCACCATCTCCCTACGACTACTGGGCAAACTGCATCTGCTGACACTGAAATATTGACTTCTACTACAAACACACACATCACCAAGAAGCTCCCCAAATTATTCCAATCTCACTCTTATCCAGGCAATGTAAGCGCAGGATAAGATGTATCCACTGATCCACTGTGCTCAGTGTTTCACCGAGCAGTGACAGATACGTAGCCTGGAGAGCACTTAGTTTTCCCTTTATTAGAAGTTTAGACTAAGACAAAGAGGTCACTAACTAACAGGCATAGCTACACTTCCCACACACATAAATCTGACAAGTGTCAACAGCAGTTTACTGAAATCATGATGCCATGTGACCAGGCTTACCGGATTTGTTAATCTGGGTTTTACTTTGTTTATTTAGAGATTTCAGTGAGGAAAGGTTGTTTAAAGGTTGCTTCAGAATTTTATCCCCTACCAGAGTAATTGGTTTAGAAAATTAAGTTTGTCCACAGCCCAGGTTTAATTGGAATACAACACAAATATATGGAATGGTGCATGGTTCTTGCTGGTAGATTAAATGGGTCTATAAATGCCTGACAAGGTAATCGCATTAGAAAAAATGTGTGTACTTGTGCAAGCGTGTGCAAGCATTAATATGTAAAAGTATATGTAGGTTTATTTGTGCTGGCTGCAAGTTCCTGTTTAAGCACAGTGCCAGTTAAGATTAATCCATATCACACAAAGTCAGTGCAAACATTTAACTGGCCTCAGATTAGATGACGTCATCACCTCATTTTGTGAGGACTTCATGTCTCGTCATGTCTCTCATGTGTGCTCCTTTGAGAGAGACATCAAATATAATACCTGTTAATGTGATATGAATTGCTCATTTAAGCCTCTGTCACAGACCACTGAGTGAGTAAGAACGTATGAAGTTGTCATTTAGTATGTGATAAATTAATCATACCAGATGCTTACATTTATTTCTGATGCCCCTGCCTTGTTGCGAGTCTCTAATTAACACTGTTGATCCTTTGGTGTTGCCAAATTAAATCAGAGAACATCTAAGGGATGATTCACCGTCTGTTATTGATAATGGGCTTCAATTAATTGAGTGCTTTTGAAGCATCAATCCTGACTCAGTGGCAGAGTCACAGCTCCCCTGCTGATGCAACCAAGATAACAATTAAATACTTTGTACAGAGCAACCTGCCTTGACCTACCTACACCGTTACCTACTTTGACTCTCTAGTGTTGTTGACACTGCTTAATATTACATTAGCAATTTGCAGTCTTATCAAACACACTCTAACATAACAAGCCTCTCTAGTAATTTAATGGCACTAGTTTGCTCCTATTAAAATAACAAAAGACTAGCAACAAATATAAAGGCAAATATATTTAATCTTAGCATTGAATTTTACAGCCAACTGGCCCCTAACTAATTCAGGTTAAAGACAACTACTGAAGCTATTAGCTGGTTTATTCAGAAGATGCAGCCTTATAGAATTGTCGAAATGACAAAGCTCAGAAGGACAGTGAGTCCATAACCAAAACCATTTCTAAATTCACACAAAACACACACAAAATGCAAAGTGTTTGACCTCTCAAGTTCACACGTATATTCACATTTGGTATAATAACTAAATAAAATGCTAATATTTGAGGTTAATATCAGTACTCTGGTAATGCCGCCGAGAACCATTTGGTAAAGCAATGCAGTGGCCTGAATCACTGTCACAAAGCTCAGGAGAGGGAAAGTGCCTTTTTGTGTTAGATTACTGCAGGCTCATTGGTTTACTGATTGGGATGTGGCAGTGGCATATTCATATCAAGCACAGTTGCAACACAGGGAAAAGAGGGAGAACTCAATGCACTGACCGACTACAATGAGCTTCAGGGCATCAGAATAAGGAAGAGAGTAAATTAGAGAAAAGAACAATTAAGTCAGGAAAAAGAAAATTACCATCTTTAATTAACGCTGTAATCATCAAGGTTTACTGCTAAAATACCGAAGATTAGGAGCAGAGAGTTAATAAAAGAATGAGAGTTAGTAGGTAGAAAGCTACGAGAGAGACTCAATGCAAAACAGGAGAGGAGAAAAAAAAAAAAAAATCAAAGGAAAACAGATATCTTGGGACAGATTTAAGTTTTAGTAATACACACATTTCTTGGTGGGAGAGCTGTTCTCTAGGCAGAAACAACCTCATTTGGTTAGAGCAAAATTCTATTTTGCTGAATAAGTAGTGTTGCACTGAGGCCTGTTTCAAATGGTTCAGGAGGAAGACAGACCCAGAATGCATAAAGAAACAAACCATTGACTTCTTACCAATGTTCCTACATGACCACTGATGTTGGATTCATAGGTAATTTGTGATCTAAGACCCTTCCCCGAAAAAAGCAAAAAGCGTTGAGAAAAGAATGGGTGGGCAGAGAGCAATAGAATAAGGGGAGAACATAGATGAGCCGGATGGGGCCTCTGAGATGGAGAATGAAGTGGATGAGTGAATAACTAAATGAGGACAGAAAGAGAGAATAATGAGGAAGAGAGGATGATAACGGAGAGGAGCAAGGGGTAAAGGAGAAGAAAAAGTGGACGGCTTGGAGAGCTAGGCTGAGGCTCCAGGGACACATGAGTGAAGACAGAGAGAGACTCATGTTTAGCTGCAGGGATGGTTGTGCCGTTGTTCCGTGTGTGCTGGAAATGAAGGCAGACATGGAAGTCAGTCGGTGAGCTCTGGGGCCTAGACAGCAGTGTGTGTGTGTGTGTGTGTGTGTGTGTGTGTGTGTGTGTGTGTGTGTGAGTCAAAGGAGGAAAAGTGCATTTGCCCTGTCACAGAATCTCCCAGTCCAACCACTAGTGCAGTGTTCCATTGCAAATGAACCTGCAGGAAAGAGCTGCATTTGGGATTTTTTTTTTTCCCCATGTGTGTTTAGTGTGTGTGCATTTATGCAAGTGTGTTTGCAGTTGTTCCAGACTAGTGATGTATCCACTCTTCAAAAGCAATTACTGAAGCTAAAGTATGCAGTGTTTGTTTACTATGAAAGTGACCTGCCACTCAGGATTTCAATTATCATCCTCTCTGCCTAAGAACGTGAGCTTACACACAGAACACAAGACAGACGCTGAGAGGAATAAAATAATATGTCTCGCTCAGATAAGATAGGAGACACCAGCTCTCGCCACAATGGATATGACTACATATAACTTGATAAGAGGACCATTAAAAACTTAAAGTGCTGCTGTAGAGTTCATTTCAGAACTCAATAGTCTCACAAGAGTTTCTGTTATCTAATGCCAGGGGAGTTGCTATCCATCGTCTAAGATTACAACAAACAATGAATACGGATTTAAAATAAGAGCAAAAGAATGTTAAACAAGGTTTGGTAGAATGTACTGTATGACACAGGACTGCTAAATACTGTAGGGTTCATGATGTGCTGTGTAGATTTAGGGAAAAAAAGGATAATTTTAACTTCTCAAACCTGGTGTTTATATTTTGTTTTTTCAAAACTATTATTGATAGTTATTAAAGTCATATTATCACTTAAAACCAGAACACTGAGCTACCAAACCCATCCTATAAAATACAGCTGTACAGGCTGCATGTACCGGCAGTAGAAAACATCCAAAGAATGAAGCACCTCTACTAAAAACGTAGTAGAGTCACAACGTCTTCTAAGGAAGGAGGTCAGGTTTAGTGTTTGGGTGGAAAGCAAGGGATTTTTCCCCACAGGAGACTGAAGAATGAGTCTGGGGTGAAAAAATTTGAAACAGTGACAAGGTTATGTACGTGATACAGATACCTAATATATGGGATAATATGTACATTACGTATGTAGTTGAAGCATGAAATCATGGCTCTTTGTGCATAAACCAACCTGCTTTGTTTGTGCAGTTTTCATATAGCGTTTAAGTGCTCATACTGAAAAAGAGTGTTGCAATTTCATCAGACACCTCCTGGCAAGGGGGCACTGTCAATATATGGCCCTGTGGATCAAACGGAATGGGAAGGACAAACTATGGACAACCCGAATTTTAAAAAAGAATTGTGACAATGTGTAAAATGTAAATAAAAACAGAATGCAACAATCTGCAAATCTCATCAATCATCAATATTTTATTCACAATAGAACATAAACAACATCGTAGACGTTAAAACTGAGACACTGTAGCATAATATCAGCTCATTTTGATGGCAGCAACACATCTCAAAGTTGGAAGAGGGGCAACAAAAAGCTGGGAAAGTAATTGCCACAAATCCCGAAAAAATAGAGGAGCATTTGACAACTAATTAGGTTAATTGGTAACAGTAACAACACTGGGTATAAAAGGAGCATTTCAGAAAGGCAGAGCCTCTCAAATATAGAGGTGGGCAGAGGTTCACCAATCTATGACAAACTGCACCTCTAAATTGTGGAACAATGTCAGAAAAATGTTCCTATACGTAAAATTGTGAAAACTGGATGAGTGTGATCTTCGGGTCCTCAGTTAGCACTGCATTGAAAATAGGCAACAGACACAATCCAGAAATGACACAATGTTCTCTGGGCCAAAGTTCATTTAAAGTGGCCTGAGGCAAAATGGAAAACTGTTCTGTCGTCAGATAAATCAAAAATTTAAATTCTTTTTGAAAACTATTGACGCGGTGTCCTGTGGACTAAAGAGGAGAGGGACCATCCAGCTTCTTATCCGCTGACAGTTCAAAACACAGCACCTCTGATGGTCTGGGGGGGCATTAGTGCCTATGGTGTGGTCAGCATACACATCTGGAAAGGCTCCATCAATGCTGAAAAGGACACAGAGGTTTTAATGCAACATGTGCTCCCATCCAGACAACGTCTCTTTCAGGGAAGACCTTGAATATTTCAACAAGACAAGGACATGCTGCATCCACCACAACAGCGTGGCTTTGCAGGAGAAGAGTCCAGGTGTTGAATCTGCCTGCAGTGCAGAACTTTCACATCATGAAGCAAAAAACCCAGCAACAAAAGCCCAGGACTGTTGAGCAGCTAGAATCCTGCATCAGACACGAATGGGAAAACATTTGTCTCCTTATCTCCAGCAACTGGTCTCCTCACTTCCCAGACATTTACAGACCGTTGTTAGAAGAAGAGGGGATGTTACACACTGATAAACATCAGCCTGTTCCAACTTTTTGGAAATGTGTTGCTGCCATCAAATTCAGAATGAGCTAATATTTTCCATGAAATGGTAAAATGTCTCAGTTTCAACATCTCATAAAATGTGGGTTGATGCGATTTGCAAATCATTGCATTCTGCTTTTATTTAGGTTTTACACATTGCCCCAACTTTTTTGAATTTGGGCTGTACATGGGAGTTTAGGCTGAAGGACCTTCTGGGGCTATCACTAATACTGAAATATATTACAATTAATTTTAATTTCAAAATTATAGACTTTGTTAGTATTCTGCTAGTATATTTCCATGCACTATAAAAGCTTAAATATCATAATATATTAATATATAAATATTTATTGAATGCTCTTTGTATTACTACATTCTCTAATAACCAACCACAATAACCAATTAAGAATTTCATTTAAAGGAGGTGAAGCAGCACCTGGGAAAACAAGCAGTTTAATTTCAGACTTTGATAATCCTGCAAAAAAAGAAAAAGAAAAAAAAGGTCATAGTAATAGGTTCTTCACATGGTTTATGAAGACTACAAACATTCCTCATTAAAACTAGGGATTGCATTAACGGCCTTCCTGCACTATAAGTAGGCCATATTTTCAAGAAATGGTAATGATGCCAATTAGCAGTTCAGCCATTAATCAAATGTGCACGCACACACACACAAATAGGCATGCTGGTATGTGTTAGGGCTTAACTAAGCTTCTGTTGCAAACTAACCGTTCCGCAGTGAACGGTGTTGAACAGCAGCACTCATTTAATGATTAAAGAGTCACTTAATACAGTAAGGTCACGGGTTTGACTATTTGAGCGGACAAATGTTCAGTGAAACATCCTTTTAGTGAGACACAAAGCCTGCAAATCATTTGCAGAAACAAACGCTTAAAATGTAGAAAATGAATGCAGATGAGTGAGCAGTGAGAGGAGAGAAGCAAACAAATTACAGCATTAGCATCGTGAGTAATAAGCAACCCTCGCCTTCCGACCAGTTGTAAGTAATTCACTTGAAGTGGAGTGACTAATTCATGAAATAGTATCCGTCACTGAAAAGATCTCACATTGCCACGCAGTGCACTTGAATAATGCAACTGTTTTGCATGATAATAAGCGAGGCCAGGGATCACACTTCACCACAAACTAAATATCTAATGTCACATAAAGAATGCTCATCATTTGGACAATACAAGGTGAGTGGTATTACAGCAGCCTTACACAGGTCTTCAACAAATTAACACAATTTTAAATCACCCTAACTTTATATTGTACAAGTAGTATTATTTTATTGAAGAATGAACTGGATAAAAAGATCCATCGAGTCTCTCCATCTTACATTTTGACAGAAGGACTGCTGTTGTTGATACTGTTTGAATAAGAACCTCTATTGTTTATTCTTCCGACATTAATAAAAAGCTAGAAGGAAATTTAGGGATTTGGGAGATATGAGAAATTCAATGACCTTGTCTATTTTCACAGAAAGGGAGTGTTAGCATATTATAAAGCATACTGCCGGTGTATGTCAAAAAAATAAAATAGTAATATTATACAATCTTGGCATTTCAAATGTTAATTGACATTAATGATGGTCATTACCAAAGATGAAAAAAAAACAAGGTAAGTTCACTGTACGAGTGTTCCCCTGCCAGGTGGATGGGGGATACAGGGTTGCACCGGGGGCTTTGCAGTCACTGAGAACACAGAGGAGACATAGTGCAGCAAAAAGCAAAGACATTCTGATCCGGTCGATACTTGGCTAGGCAAATGGCAACGTCCAACACACCCTTCGGCCACACCAGGCATAGAGATGAGGTACTCTGGTTTTTAAAAAGGTGCCAGGCAGCAATGGAGCAAATGACTTCCAAAGTAGGCAGCAAGGATGAAAATGCATCGTATTAGATCCGAGTAAGCAACGGACATTTTGGTAAGTGGCAGAGAAAAAAAATGCCCCAGTAAAACAGTCAAGCTCACACAAACACACAAAGGCTAATCGGGCGTAGAGACCGACGTGTTCCGTTCTGGCGACGTGCTGCCATCTTGTTATTGTGAATCCTGGACATTATCAGAAAAAAAAAGTAACCACAAGAGAAAGATAATGGTTGAGCTGGCGTCAGTGACACCTGTAGCATTTAAAGTGCTAAAACAAAAAGGTCAGCAGCATTCGTCCATACTGCTTCTGTACTCAGAAAGTCACGTGGGAGGAGCTTAAAAACAATAACACGGACTGATGACTTCCGAGGTTGCTGTCCGTGTTGTAACTCCCATTGGGTCCTAGAATTACAGCACTTTACACAGTCAGCGACTTATGGTAGAATAGTGACTCGATGATGCAAACAGGCCCCGTGGCACTGAGATGCTGTACTTGCTAATAATGAGCCCCAAGGGCACAGTGTCACTCAATATATTGAAGCTACAGTGGCTTCTCATGTTGATGGTATGGAATAACTGAAATATGTGCAAAAAAGAAAATGCTTGCTACTACAAAAACATGTGAATGCTACCCCACGTTTCCATATGCAGTGAGTATATTTTAACTGTTAATATACACACATGCTGCTCACGTCAGCAACTCAGAACCGCTGTACGCTGGCCACAGCCAATGCGAAATAAAGACATTTATGATAGGTGACCTCTGATGTCGTGCTATCATAGCGTGGGCCGATAAATAAACTATTCATATTAGCAGAGTGACCTTTGTCAAAAAAGGAGACACTGCATTTTAACAACCAGTAAAACAATCTCCAAAACAGACTTTACCACAGCCAGAGGTTTGTAAAAACATTGACGCTGGTTTCTTTTTTTCAAAATTTGAGATACAAGATATTTTGGAACTTGACATTTTTATTCATGTGGTGGTCGTTTTAAGTTTAAGTAGTTCAAGTGCCTTGGTCAAACAGAGGTCTATGTGAGATGCTGGGCAGTCAGTCAGTCAGCTGCAGAGTTGGCAAATCAGTTGCTACAGCACACTGAGCTG
The DNA here is from genome assembly GCF_033026475.1 of Channa argus. Taxonomy (NCBI): domain Eukaryota; kingdom Metazoa; phylum Chordata; class Actinopteri; order Anabantiformes; family Channidae; genus Channa; species Channa argus. Next base: position 9,955,055 of record NC_090218.1, read on the forward strand.
CACAAGTTGTCAATATGGGCTCGTTCTTTGCCCTCTGGTCAAACTGTCAAGCCGGCAGAGTGGAAATATATAATCTGACAGCTCATATTATACAGGACAGTGAAGGAATTGTTCAGATATCTATTCCCAGCAAGATCAGGGGGAAACTAAGGGGCTGAGCAAGATGTGACTGTTGAGCTTAGCAAGGGAACCTAAAAAAATTTACCCCATTTAGCTAAACTTGAGAGTGATTGGGTGTCATTTAGCTTCACTCCCTGTGTGATAACCTACGCCCTAGCACAAGGCATAAAAGCAAATGAGCCATGCCGTGCATTAAAAGTGCCAACAGTGCTTCTTCAATATTACAAACCAAATCACCCAATAATTACTAAGTGCATAAGAAGATGTAAGGCAGGCTAAAATCATATATTTGGAAGAGTCCCGGTATACTATAAAATTAATGTCCTGATTATACGGCATTCTTGTAAATTAATATATTCTTATTTTTTGCTTATAGTAGTTTGGGGGAAAAAAAGCTTAATTCATAGGTGAACTGACGCATTTCAGCAAATATAATTACATTGATAATCAGGAAAAAAAAACTTTTTGGCAGAGACATTAAAAAGTTTGAAATGGAGAACAACAATACGCAAAGCTACGCATCAAGGTGACTGCTCTTATTTCTGCTGGTGACAACTGTTAAGAGAGTTGCATCAAATCTCTGTGTAGTTCTTCTCAATAGCTACAGTTTTAGTATTAACATTACTGGGCTGTATCTGATTTCTGAAGGCCTAAAAAAGCACTTTAAACATCATCATTTAAGCTACAGCACAGTGCCTTCTTAGTTGGGGCTCCAGGCAGTTACTGTATATTCATAATGCAGTGCAAAAATGTCAGGATCCAATGTCAGGAACTACATTTTCTGTACACAAGTAATTATGGTTTAAATAAAAAAATGTAAGAGGAAAGATCTTTAAAGATGCTGTTATAGAGAAAAAGGCATGAATGGTTGTATTAAGTTAGTTCAGATCCAGAGGCTTGTGAGGGTGTTTTGGTCCGGGACATACAGTAAGCCCCCCCCCCTCCTCTATACCCAGGGTCACTTTGCCTCGAGGTGATGCTTGTATGTTTTATTTTTTTATTTTTGCAGGCTCACACTCTACTTAAGCTCTGAACCAATTTAACACAGACTGGGGAATGTAGAGAGAAGCTTGACAGAGTCACTCAAATCCCCATCTGCACCACATTGGGGGCGTAGCGAGAGAGAGAAATGAGGGTGAAAGATAGAGCAGAGGAAAGTGATCTAAAAGCAATGGGGGGGCAGAGGGAAGGAAATAGAGATGCATGGTGACCAAGAGAGAGCACTGTGTTTCCATCTCATGTAAAAGGCAGTTTAATATAGAGTTAAGAGTTGCCTGGCAAACAGCAAATGCATTAGTTGATTGCTGTCTAAATGCTACTGCAGTGCAAGATGTGAATAATCTCACTTGTTAGTAATTAGATCCTAGCTTTGATAAAAACATCTGATAACTAAAGTTTTTAAAGTTGGGTCCAAAAGCACTGGCAAGCATGTGTAATTTCCCATTATGCAGCGATTAAACTGATGAAGGAATTGTGAAATGAAGGGGATGGGCCAAATGTATTCATTTGTCACTTTCTAATATCTCAGTTGTTCAGAGTCATTTGCCAACAGCCTTTAAAAAGTGGTGTTATGAAGGATAATAAAAGCAGCACATGTAGCTGAAGAGCGCCAAATATGATGCAGTACCACCTGTTAACTCACCAAGAGACAAGACGCACTGCCAAGATGGCTTCCCCTGAACAAAGTCAACATTTACTTACTGTTATTTACTTACACAATAGTGTGTGTGCGTGTGTGTTAGAGAGACCGGCTCAGAAATGCAGAAATCTGAATCCCGAATGCTACTGGAAATATGAAACTTTTACTCCATCCTCATATTTCAATTATCAGTTAAGTGATATGTGCCCAGCTGGGCAACACGCGTCAAAAGCTGAAGCTGTGCAGACGATCCAAGACACCCATTGTGGTGCCGCTTTGCACAGCTCACCACTGAAAAGGCAAAGTGATAGGCAATGGCACTGTTGTGACAAGCATGTCAAAATCTCTTAGGCAAGAATAAACACTCTCTTTCAGAAGAGATTATTTAGCTTTTGTCATGACAGAAGTGGTGTGTCTTCATTCATGCGAGTGCGTGTAATTTGCTGTGCATGTGTGTTTTGCTAGTGTATATTATCAAGCCGAGAGAAAAAGAAAAAGTATGCACAGAGAAGGAAAACTGACTTGGAAGTGATTCTGGGTCAAGAAAAACTAAAAGGCTTCTGCAATTTTAGGAAGACAAAACACTAAAAATGCTGCTTGTTCAACCATGTCTATAAGGCATTCGCACTTCTCTAAAATGGACTGGACTGAAAACAGAAGGAGTGTAAACACTTTCTTTTCCATCACTCTGCATAGATTGCTAACTGATTACAGTCACCAGCATAAGTTTGTTTAACCAAATGATGACAAAGGATCCCAAACAAGATTTGGTCTTTATTCTGTTGCCCTTTGAGTCGTTTGTTTGTGGGGAAGCTGGTGAAATTTAAAATGTAGTGATAGGAAATGTGATTCCCAGGTGTTTTTTTTTCTTCCACATTTTGTAAAACTGTTCTGCCTAATTAGAGAGACTCTAGAAGTAATAGGAATATTTGGGTTTTACATGTGGACGTTAAAGCAATAATATACATAAACAACTAGTCAGCAGGATGCATTCGTAATCCAAAAACGCCACCAAAAACTTAAAACATTAAAAAAAAAAAAAAAAAAACATAGCTAATAAATTTCTCTTTGACAAAAAGGTGTAACGCTATTTCACTTCGCTTTGGACCGGCTTATCAGGGGGTGGTCATGTGATCGTAGAAGAGCAAAGGAAGAGGTGGATCCCAAATGTAGTTTGTGAGCAGCAACAAGGTAAATAAATCATTGGTTCACAGTCGGACTGTGCTCTCTCACACCAAAGTCTGCTTAGAGCCAAAAGCACTGGATGCACCACAAAACTCACATGAGCTGGACAGCTGTAAATGCTCAATGACAGCCAGCTGGCGGCAATTTCAGGGCCTTCAAAGCTGCACTACCACACAAATCTTATTAGTTAATAAGGGCAGCAGAAGTGGGATGATGTAAACAATGTGACAATATTCCCTCCAAGAAACCAAATGCAAAATGCAAACTTGTGTCTTACGATTAGGAAGTAAACAGTTCTAATTTAATGTCTTACTGTTTATTTATTGCTGCCGAAAACGCCACGTAAAATCAGAAATCTACTCTTCACTATGTCTAAATACCTTAATAAGTAACCTGTTTCCACATGCAAGCTGTTGCTTTATCCATAGCTGACAGTGCTTTTGGTGCAGTATCCTTGACCACTACCACAACAGCAGGAGATCTGCATGGCCAAATAGAGCTTTCTATTTTCATAGGAGAGACTGATGTTTATGAGGCAGGGGACCAGAGCCGGACCAGGGGACATCTCTATCTGGGACAGGGCATCTATTTCATACAGCAAATGCTTCTACCATAATGAATCTGTGGGGAGGAAATCAACATAATGAGGTAAGACCCACGTGACTAGTGGAGAGGGAGAATGAGGAGGAAGGTGTTGGGAAGGGAGAACATGAAAAGAAAGATGGTGAGAGGTGGACTGCTCGTTAGTAAGCCCACTGTAACAAATAAAGGGCTGTCAGGGGACGCCTGGAGGGTGTTAGGTGTGTTTGGATTGTGTGTGCAGAACGTGTTGCACCTGGAAGCTCAGGCTGGTTTTAGTCCTTATTAACCTAACAGAGAGCCGAATGGCAACTTTTGATCCAGTGCTGTGTTGTGTGACCCAGACAACTTTAAACCCCTGCTGAAACTGTTTAGTTAAATTGTGAGCATTTGTAAAATGTGTCATTTTGATGTAGAGCTGGATGGTATTTGCTTAACAAGGTGCTGCCAAAATAATCAGGATAAAGTAACATGATGCATAATTAATATTATTATTATTATATATAATACAAAAATCACATAAGGCTTAATCACATAATAAGCAAACATAAAGTGAGGTGAATAACCTCTACACATCCAAAAACAATCTAGTCAAGGAGCTCACTTGAGACAATGTATAATGCCAATAATTTTTAAGAGGAGAAAAAAACTAATATATTTTGGTCTTTGTTTGTAAAATAATAATTTCTAGTCATGCTTTTCATGCAGAAAGCAGCGGGTTTGAATCCTACCCCGGCAGTTGTAGCCCCACCCAGCCACCAAGTGTGACCCTGGTGCCGGTCCTGAGCCCAGATAAAAATGCGTCAGGTATAGACTGAATATATATTTGCCTTATATATGCAAACTTATAAGAAACAAGTTTGCATTTCATATTTATAAATGAGCAGCTCTCCAATCATATATGGAAGCTTCAGTAAGCTTTCAGTATGCACATAAGCACACAAAATTTAAATCCTCCAAGAAAAACAGTTATGAACAAGAAAAATGTTATATTGGTCACCATTAAATGTATCTGATCCCACCCAGCTTCTGTGTACGAAGCTAAAAACTGAAGAACTGGAGCTCACACTAAAGTCACTCCTGCTTACAAGAACCATGTGTTTGTGTGACTGAGTTAATGGCCTCAGTCACAGGAGGAGGCAGAGGGCTAGCGAGCAAAAAGATGGATGGCGGAATGATGTTACAGGCTGCAGAGAGGGTGGAGAAATGATAAGGGGGGGGGTGGGCTTTGATGGGTAATGCAATGACCACATCTGCCCTTGAATGAGCAACGATGATAACGAGTAATTAAAACGTTCGAGGTGAGTATTGAATGGAGGCACATGGAAAACCTAGACGGATGATGGATGCTTTAAAGGAAGGGAAATAAAAGGAGTTCACAATGTCAAGAGCAATGTACCTGGTGTGTTTGTTGTTGCGTAATGCAGTAGGTTTCAACTCTAGAGGTCAGGAGAAGGGTCACAATAGAAATCTGAGAAATCTCTGGTTGGACTGGTTACAGATATGACACCTGTGACATTGGACTGCAAGCAGACATTGCTTTGTTTTATGAGTTCAGGAGGCCAACATTTCTTATTGAATTGCGTCCTCACTCAAGCATAGGGCATGCGTCCATGACCGAGCCTCATTTCTGTGCATTATTCGCTCACATTAGGCTTCAGTGGCTGGTCCAAGTGGCAACTTCATCTTAGAGCCAGCCATGCAAGTTGTCCAACAAACCATCACTGTATGACTCCACTATTCTCACTACTACCTGAAGCTCCCCTCCCTGTGACCCTGGGGAAACTAATTTCTGTCTGGTGGATGGCAATGCTTCACCTGTCTGATCTGGAAGTCAAAGGCAACCCAGAAACACCAATGGGACACTTGTCCCTAATGAAGTGGTCACTGCAGGATGCATTAAAGACCCCCTTGCCGAGGGCGATACAAAACACAGCGGAAACAGATGGCTCTTTAAACTGCTTTGCTTCAGTAGGACCTTCCTACTCATCAGGAAGATAAAAGTCATTAATCAACTGTTATTTCTTTTTCACACAGTGCAACACAGATAAGGCTGCAATCAAAGCCTGGGTCACATGAGGGTCAGCTTTCAGCTCAATGCACAGCAGAGAGAGGGGAGAGAAAACTTCAATGCATGTTACGCTAATTTCACTAATTAGAACAGTGGTGGAGCAAAAGACCGTCCATAACTTGCTAGTTAATCAATGCACAATGCTCCCTTTATACAGAGACAGAGAGAGAGAGAAACTGAAACTCAACTGTTTCAGTTTGTATTGTTCCAATCTGCTACTCCAATCTAATTTTAAGAAATAAGCTCATACCATCAGAGGTTTTAACGTGTTTCTGTTGTCACGTGAATCAATTTGGCCTAATATTTCCACAAGAAAGAAAATCTATGGCTATGAACTATAGCACACAGATGCTTGGATGTGTCTAAGGAGGGGGAAAAAAAAGAAGAAACCGAATGGGTGACACTGCCTCTCTGTTAAAAGGCATTAGTGTTATTATTTAGAAGTTATTTGGTGAGAGGGGATGTCATTTTTCACATGGAGAAAAGGAGCAGCAGCCTCGAAGAAACCTATTTTATGACTTTTGGCAATTAGAATCTAAATGGGTTAATAGGCTTGAGTGTTGCTGGCCTATCAGTCTTTTTTATTGACCTGTCTCCTGAAGACACTGTGGGTCAAATATTTTAAATGTGAGGGTGTTTATCAATTTACCATTCATGACGGCTTTATCTTTTGTTAGACAAGTCATTTCTGTGCTTATTCTTCAGCAGAGTGTTTGTGGAGGGGATGGCTTAAGACAGCTCAGAGTAATCTTAAAAGTGCTGCACAGAAAATGGATTTCAACTTATTGAAAAAAATAAAATTATAAAAACACCTTTCTGCTGTTAGGGTTCCTGTCACTGTTGAGTCTCTTTTACTACAGTGTTAGTTATCTATTTACTTGGTGATATGACATTTTAAGTATTTCTTCTTCTTCCAATGTTATTATGATGCGTGCTCTTCGTGAATTGGGGGGAAAATAAAAAATAAAAAATCCGCTTAACTGACTGAATGTAAACACATTGAAGCTAGTGACAGGCCAGAACAAAGAGCCGACGGCAGAGGTTTATAGTGATCCTTTTTACCATATACTGTATGCAATCACCTCTCCTGCCTGTCACAAACCAATCCATTGCCAAACACTTTAAAATGCACCAGTGCTACCAGCTCAAGAACAGTCTACTAGCTCCTTCAAGCTGGATCAAGGAGAATATGGGCATATGAACAGATAGCTGAGTGGTAGATTCCTTCACCTCTGTAAATATGTTTGTCTGAGAAGGTCTATAGTAGTTTACACCATTAAACTGTTTCTCCTTGTTTCTTCACCCTGCCTGAAGAAATGTTTTACTAAAAACATAATACCAGAGGATGACTGTTCTCTCTTAATTAAAAATGTACACTTTCCGAAAAAACAAAAACTAAACATGTACAGTATCATGTAATGTATATATTAAAAAACATCAAAATTATGAACAATGCATGAGACAAGTTGCACATAGTCCACCGTGTGTCATTTATTCAAGATTCTGATACATGACTTGGCTTTTTGCTTAGAAAATTATGTTCCATCGAGTAAAGTCTGAGTGATGATGCCATTCTGCAGTTTTGGGGCATTAACAAAGACAAAGTTGCCTTATAGCATAAAATGACATTTGGTCAGATGTCCTGAATGACCTGCTGGTGGAACAGTGACAGAGGTGCTGGTGATTGTTGTGTGCCAACTCAGAGCTTAATGAATAAACAGAACCTTTCACTTTGTAAGTGGAAACTAGTGAAGGAAGGTCAGCACAATCAAAACGTGGTTCCGGAGCTTTGAACTGGCCGTGCACAGAAAAATCATAATAATCCATATATGATGGATTATTGTGGTAGCATGCATATTTCCTTGCCAAATTTGAGACAGCAACTTTGGTCATAGCCCTAAGCTGAAGGAAACTGGCTTTCACAGCAGAGCTTTTAGGTTTATCAAATTTAAAAGCTAAATTACCAAAAGAGCCAAACGTTGGGACTGTGACAGGGAAAGCTACAAAGCTGGTTGGCATGATGCAAATAAGAGAGGGGGATATACTGCGTGTCCAGGAGACCAGGTGGAAAGCTAGCAAGGTCAGATGAATCAAAATTTTTTGGAAACCATGGACAGACTAAAGAAGAGAGGGATCATGCAGCTTGTTATCAGTGGACAGTTCAAAAGCCAGCACCTCTGATGGTCTGGGGGGGCATTAGTGCCTATGGTGTGGGCAGCTTACACATCTGGAAAGGCTCCATCAATGCTGAAAAGAACACAGAGGTTTAAGAGCAACATGTGCTCCCATCCAGAAGACGTCTCTTTCAGGGAAGACCTTGAATATTTAAACAAGACAAGGACATGCTGCATCCACCACAACAGCATGGCTTTGCAGGAGAAGAGTCCAGGTGCTGAAATGGTCCGTCTGCAGTGCAGAACTTTCACCAAGGTGGACGACATCTCATGCTGACGTTGTAATCTGACAGACTACACTCCCCCTACCAATACTTTGCATACAACACAGCATAAAAGGTCAGCGACTTTCGGCTTGTCCCTTCAGATGTCGCCACAGCAGAACATGTTCTGCACGTTGATTTGACTTGTTTTTATGCCAGACGCCCTTCGTGCTACAACCTTCACATTTTATCCGGGCTCGGGACCGGCACCAAGGTCGCCCTTAGTGGGGTGTAGGACATGTATGAGAGCTGTAAGAAAGTGGTGAGGTGTGCTGTATGTGTGACGGTGGAGGTGGATCTGCATCAGGGATCAGCCCTGGACACCTTCTTGTTTGCTCTGGTGATGGACAGGCTGACAGATGAGGTTAGACAGGAATCTCCATGGACTATGATGTTTGCAGATGACATTGTGATTTGTAGTGAGAGCAGGGAGCAGGTGGAGGAGAATCTAGAGAGGTGGAGGTCTGCTGTGGAAAACAGAGGAATGAAGCTTAGCCGCAGTAAGACAGAATACATGTGTGTGAATGAGAGGGAGCCAGGTGAAACGGTGAGGTCACAGGGAGCAGAGGTGAAGAAGGTGCAGGACTTTAAGTACTTGAATGAGGACATCAGAGGGACAGTTCATGTTAGATGTGTTGGAGATAAAGTCAGAGAGGCCAGATTGAGGTGGTTATGACATGTTCAGAGGAGAAACTGTGAATATATCGGTAGAAGGATGCTGAGGTTGGAAATCAGGCAGGAGGTCTTTTTTATGGATGTGGTGAGAGAGGACATGAAGTTAGTTGGTGTGAGAGAAGAGGATTCAGAAATATAGAGAAACTTTAGTTCTGCCTACTTTTTATTCAATTTGTTTAGAAGAGAAACAACACAGAACAGAAACGTTCTCCTTGCAATACTGCTGTGCTTTGCCAGTGCATTAACAGTGGCAGATAGATCTTCTAGTCTTTTTGTAAGTTGACTTACTTTATAATAATATATTCAAGTACTGGAGCTCATGCTAAGTAAAATACTACTGTATGTATAAAATTCCTAAACACCATCCATGCGCTAATGACAAAATCCCATTAAGGCTGCTCATTCTGCAGCAGCCCATACTAGTGTTTCAAGGACTTTGACAGGCTTCAAAGACGAATGGTTGTTTTAAAGGACTTTTAAGTGAAAAGTGAGACAGTAAGGATGCCGGGTAACAAAGCAAAATGTGTACACAAACAAGCAAGCAGAGATCTCTCCAGCTCCTCTGCTGCTTATACTAATAAATGATAATTGTGAATAATAACTCTAGCCCAGCACTGAGAGACCTGTCTTCCAATAATGTCTTTGTACGTGGGAAGTAATTATTGCACCTGACGCACAAAGACACACACACACACGATTCCCGTGACATCTGAAAGATTTCCAGCATTTTCTGTCTCCTAGTGGGTCGCATTTACACCTCGAGTTTAAGCCTAATGTGCCGACTGAACGTCCCTAATGTGGATTAGCCATGCATGGTGGTGTCTGCCAAGAATCTTTCCCCTCCCTAATGTGATACCACTAAAACTACTAGATGCCATGTTTGTTTGTGTATGTGTGTCTGTGTTTTTGAGCATGACATTAAACCATAAATAACTATAGATTTACTTTCCCTTTTTACATCTACACCTTGAGGGATTATAAGAGCAGTTTTATGCTTGTCCATCCTGAAAAAGGAAACGTAAGGAGCAGGCGATGCAAGCGATTTTAAGGTGACAGCCATCACTTCCAAACAATCTATGTTTATCACTGTACAATCCAAAGTCCAAAAAAGGTGGTACAATGTGTAAAATGTAAATAAAAACGGAATGTAATGATTTGCAAATCATAAAACAATAGAAACTTTACCATTTCTGGGAAAATATTAGCTCATTAGGAATTTGATGGCAGCAACACATCGCAAAAAAGTTGGAAGAGGGTGAGGGTGATTACCAGTGTGTAACATCCCCTCTCCTTTTAACCACTGTCTGTAAACATCTGGGAAGTGAGGAGACCAGTTGCTGGAGTTTAAGGAGAGGAACGTTGTCCCATTCTTGTTTGATGCAGGATTCTAGCTGCTCAACAGTCCTGGGCCTTTATTGTTAGATTTTTTTGTGTTATGATGTGCCAAATGTTTTCTATTGGTGAAAGTTCTGCACTGCAGACGGACCGTTTCAGCACCTGGACTCTTCTCCTGCAAAGCCATGCTGTTGTGGTGGATGCAGCATGTCCTTGTCTTGTTTAAATATTCAAGGTCTTCCCTGAAAGAGACGTCTTCTGGATGGGAGCACATGTTGCTCTTAAACCTCTGTGTCCTTTTCAGCATTGATGGAGCCTTTCCAGATGCGTAAGCTGCCCACACCATAGGCACTAATGCCCCCCCAGACCATCAGAGGTGCTGGCTTTTGAACTGTCCACTGATAACAAGCTGCATGATCCCTCTCTTCTTTAGTCTGTCCATGGTTTCCAAAAAATTTTGATTCATCTGACCACAGAACAGTTTTTTATTTTTCCTCAGACCATTTTAAATGAGCTTTGGCCCAGAGAACAAGGCATCATTTCTGGTTCGTGTTCACATCCAGCTTCTTCTTAGCATGACACAGCTTTAACTTACATTTGTGTTACAGCTTTAGCCTCGTCCAACTTTTTTGAGATGTGTTGCTGCCATCAAATTCAAAATGAGATCATATTTTCCATGAAATGGTAAAATATCTCAACTTCTCATATGTTGTTTATGTTCTAATATGAATAAAATATTTGGTTGATGAGAAGAGAATGAGAAATCACTGCATTATTTTTTAATTCCGTTTTCACATTTTCCCAACTTTCTGGGAATTGGGGTTGTAAACCCTGTCTGACTGAACTTTTACTTAGCTCTGGTACCTTTTAATTGACATAATAATGCCAAAATCTGACTAGTTGCATAGAAATGGTGGCTGTTTGTGCTGAGAATTCCGTTTTTCTCAGTAAAATGATTCACTATAGAGAACTGGTGATCTACAGTAACCTGGTGCTGACTTGTGAGTGCCAGCAGTTTGATGAAGCAGAGATGGTACAACAGAGTTTAAGATGTTCAGATTTGGTGTGTTACATATATCAATTTATATGTGCAAACGAACTATTATAGAACACAGATTCTTGGCTGTATTCACAGCAACACAAACCCAGTAATGACATCGGCACACCGTTCTAATAATGTTCACCTTCTGAACAAAAACTGACCATAAAATTTTCAGTTTGACTAATCACTAAATCAATTTTTAAGTGCCAGTATAAATGATTGAGACGCCAGCGTTTGTGACTAGGACCAACTGCCAAGTAAGTATGCTGACGTAAACTGAAAGGAGAGTGATTATAGGAGTGGAGGACACCATAGCAGAGAAATACAGCATCTGATAAAAATGCTTACTGTCTCAGCGCCGGGGTCAGTGCTTAGCTATCATTTCTCTGAGAAACTTGACCCTGAGCCACGGGCTTTAGTGCCAAACGGGAAATAATTTCATTCTTTTATTGTGATTGAATACGTGACGGAAACTGTGTGGTTTCCACCGTGATTGATTCCTGTGACTGGAGCTTGACAGAGGGGAAACGTGTTACCAAACAATTGCTTTGTCTGTCTGTACAACTCTATTTCTGTTTAAATCTGTCAACATCAAACTAAAGTCAAAGCCCCACTGCAGCCTTCAAAATTCTCAAAAGTATGCCCCACAGGTATTCGATCATCATCTGGGGGCAATTTTCACTCACAAAAAGCATCAAAGTGTTACCTGTAGCAGTCAGACATGAAAAACAAACAGCCCCCCACTGTGCAGCAGCACTGTGATCATCTTGTCGCTTTAAAAACGTCAAATGAGAAGTGACCTCATATACAGTGACTGTCTGCAAATATTAATTGTCTAGAGAACCTGATCTCTGGGAAATGGGCACAATACTGTATGCTTCATGGTCAAAAAGATACCATTCATTCCTTCATCACCCACTGATCTAACTACATGGCTTTGGACTGAGGGAGAAAAGTGCCCGGAGAAAGCTCATGCTTGCATGGAGAGAACATGCAAACTCTTGAACACCTGTAAGCCCCAGTAAGCAGACATGTTCCAAATTACAAGGTTCTGCCTGGGAGGCTACAGTGCTAACCACCACACTACTGTGCCAACGTGAAATTAATGTAGTGCCACCAAAAAATATCTCACATAGTGTCAGTAGCAAAAGAGGCAATGTCCTTAACATCATCTCATTAAGCCTGGTTACCAATTTTTCACAAGTGCACAAACTCAACCATTTCTTATATCAAATCAACATGGATATATGTTCATTGACAAGGTGTTTCATGGCATTTATACGAGTGCTGTACTGTATACAACGTGCCATGTTAACTACGCATCATTTTTAGAAAAACTGTCGTGACGAACAAGAACCACCAATTCTGCCTCGAGCCTGCCAAAAACACTGTGAGACCACTGTGCCTCAAATACAGCTCAAATGAAAGGCTTTCAGAGTTATTAAGCCATAGCAGATGGTGACAAAAATGAAAGAGACTGGCAAAAAAATAAAATTAAATAAAATAAAAAATAAAAACTACTTCAAGCATTTTTCTTAGCAGCCAAGAGCAAAAATAAATAATCAAATCCAACACACCTGGTGCAGTGCCAGGGAGGGCTAAAAGCAGCATTGTCTTTGGGATGTTTGTAGGAAATAGGGTCTTACTTTTGACAACCACCTGCACTAATAACAAGAGCATGACATATAGATCTCTCAATTTATTAACTGCAAGTACCAACAAAGTATGCCAGCAAATGCCTTGTCAGTCAGTGTGTAACAACATGTTGAACAAAGTCTATGCTGCAGTGTGTAGGAGCCTTCTGCAGTGTTGGCAGATCAGTGTGGCAGTAGAATAGTACCTTTGAAGAAGCAGTCCTTGCTGTGCACCACATAGATCCGTCTCCTTTCCAGGCAGGCGGTGCGGTAAACCTCGCAGTGGTTCTCGTAGAACCTGCCGTCTGAGCCACACACCGGCACAAACGAGGGGCGACATTTTTCCTGGCAAACGCACTCAGCGCGGCCAGTTTCTGCCATCAGCACACACTGCCGACCCCGTCCACAGTAGGTCCTCCGACAGGGACTCTCGTCTGTGACGGAAATGGCTGAAAGAGTAAGAGAAGACAAGGAAAATTTAATCTGAGCAGAAACCTCCACATGTTCTACTTTTCTTTGTGATAAAAATCACACACACTCACTGAGTCACAAAGATAAAAAACTGAATAAAGATCAGCCAGGTTCGCACACTGCAAAAGCTAAATACATCCGTCTCCGCACAGACCTCTAATTTGGGGCTTAGAGAAGAATAATGTGTCACTGGTGATTCATACCTAGCAGATTCACTCTATTTGAAAATAAAATACTGATTTCTAGTACTGTATAGCTGGTGGCAAGAAACGTCTCTAAACAACTCGAAATATAAAAGTATCTTTTGAAAAGCCATCAGCGGTTTTTCTCTGTCACCTCCATTCTTAACAGCTAAACATTAAAGTCAAATTGGTAGTAAAATCTCCAAGTAAAAACCCCAAGATTAAAGTTGTCTCAACAGTGCATGGCTGCAAAGACGTTTGTACATGTTAATGGACAAAGTCTGCAATTATCTGTCACCTACAAGTAGCATGAGTGAACTTCACTTTGGTTTTCAGGGATCAGCAGCCACATTGTTAGGGTATAATAACACATTCAGTGATATTATAATAGCAAATTTCTTAGCACCCTACTTGGACTTAAAGCATCATCAGGGGCTTCATCTCCTCCTCAGCCAGTACTAATGGCTGATCAACTGACACTTTGAGACCAGCAATTATTAAATGCTGTATAGGAAACACCCAAGCCATACTTCACTTAAAGGAGATTTTGTTTGAATTTGTGTTATGTCATCCTGCTGAAAAAAATAAAACCATAAACAAAAAAACGAGGAAAACCATTTTTCTCACCAGTAACACTTAATATATTCATGAATGGATTTTCATGAAATGGCATAAATCCCCTTAATGTATGTACAAAAAGATTCCAATATGTCCCCTGCCTTGCAGAAAATCAAAATAAGACCTACAATCACCTTGAATGAAACAAATTTGAAAAAAGGAAACTCAGTAACAAGATGTATTACACAGTATGCACCAGAAATAGAAAAAGCGTAAACTCAGAACAAACACTTCCAGTCTGGATCACAGTTTTAAGTCGGCGCTAACAAGGAGAATCCTTAATCTAACTTCCTCCAAATAAAACATCCAGGTGTCCTTATTAACACCTCTAAGCAGTCGCTCACACATACATGTGCAAATCCATATACAAACACTCAAAAAGGTACAAATACCTGAGAGTGTAGGTGCATTGCAAATGCAGTGTGGAGCTTACACCTTCTGCCTTACCTACGCGGGTCCCCGTCAAAATGGGACTACACACAGCTCATCATACTCTCCGTGCCCTCCGTGAATGTGCGCTGTTGCAATCGCAACAATTAATTCAATAAATCCCCCATAAATCCTGTACAACCTTGCATTTTTAAACATAAGACAACACTGCCAACATGCATCATAATTTAAAAAAGAAGCATTGTAAGCCACAACAATCATTAAAGGGGCTGCAAAAACCTGGAGGGACTGATCTTGATTACAACCACTTCCTGTGCCAGCCCTTGCCCTACATACACACCCACACACAGACAAATGCACACACTCGCATAATCATCACTCCCTGCCTAGGACATCTTGCTTTCTCCCCTGATTTAATCTACTGTATTTGCACTTAAAGCAAGTACAACAAAAAGTGCTGATCCAGCCAGGCGCTCAACTTTGGACTGACCTTTGCTGAATTCATACTCTTGACCCGGAATTGTGATTTGACGGCTCAGTTTATTTGCCTTAGGTAAAAAAAATTTAAAGTAAAGTTGGGATACTGGGCAAAATAAATTAAATAAAATCCTCTTTTAAAATATAGCAAATTATTTACCTATAACCAACTTAGTTTATTAGTGCACAACAACATATCAAAAACTAAGAAATGTTGCTCAAATATAAAAAGAGCCTCCTACAGAGGCTTATAACTGCAGAAGTATGAATGTAGAAAGGTTCACTATGCTGAAAAACCACTTAGGCAAAGAATTTGGGGATTTTATCTTCTACTGTACAAAACCTCAAAAGATTTTGAATATCCAGAGAAATCTCTGTGACTCAGGACGTTTAAAATGAAACATGACTGTTACGAAAATCTTTAGCATTTACATGCACTTAACCAATCAGCTCTCTCAGGTAACTGGGGAACAATGTGTATATGCACTTAAACCTAGGTACTGGAAATCCATGTGTACATGCAGCAGATGAGTAATCGGATTTCTTCTCCACCTCAAGACTTGTTTTAGAAGCATGGCTAACAGATGGCATCTGTGAAGGCACGGAAAACGCTGCTTTCTATTTTTTTTTTTATTGGCTGTGTTCATGCTGCTGCTGAGTGACAACACAGGGGAACAGAAAGGAAGAAAAAAGGAGGGGCACAGCTTGAACTGTCTGAATACAAAAAGCAGAAACTCAGACAAATTGTTTGTCGGACTTTGGGCAGACTTTGTTTTAAGAACGAAGCAGCATTGATCTGTTAGTGACCTCCTCCGCAGTCAGGGTTAGGGTTGTCTGGGAGAGCTGACTGTAACCTGGTTACTTTAGTGCATGTAAACAAACTGACCACAAGGGCTAAATAACACAGCTAAAAACCATCGTCAGTGAAAACAGTTACTGCATCCAAAAATGCAAATTAAATCTCCACCATTTAAAAATACAAGCCAGCTTCAGTGGTGGTGTTGTGGTGCTTTAATGCTGACATCATGGTTAACTTACACATTTATAAAGTTTCCACTAATGTAGAACAACTTAAAAAGGATTTGGAGAAACATATGCTGCTTAACCCACAACTGTCCTATTTGAGGTTCAGCAGTTTCTTCTTTAACATTTTCGAGCATTGGGTCTCTTTTGTTTAGTCCCATTATTTGCCATGGAAACCACAGTGTACAAACCAAATGTTAGGCAGAAGCATTCTGAGAAATAAATCACACCCCATAATTAAACTCAATGTCAAGGAGTGGAACACTTTAAATGGTAAAAATAAGCGAAGCTATAATTCTAGTTTAATTAAATCCAAAACAATAAATAAATAAAAACAAAATCGAATGCTGCTGCTTGTAAAATTATTTACTTTTTAGATATGGGATTCTACGAAAGCAGTTTAACTCATACTACGAAAGCAGACCAGATCCCAAGGGGACTTGGGAGCCTCTGTGTTGATGGCGATTTAAGGTCGAGTCTGTTAAGATGCTGAGAAAGGGTCAGCTCCATTATCCCCGCATGTCATACACCTAAAAACCATAAGGGCTTAACTTAAAAGAGCCAAGGCTTTTATAATCAAGCTGCTGAAAACAGAAATTGAATTTGACTGGAGTATAATCATATCTTAACTCTCAGCATATTCAATAATAGAGGTAATGCGCTGCTGGCGGAGGACAAAAGTCCTTTAATTACATAAAGGAGATTTCAGGGCCGCGGTACAAACACACTAAAATAAATAAAGCACATTTATACACTAGCCCCTCCTACTCAATTTGAGGTGTCAGTATGCAGACATGCATACATCCTGGTCTTCAGTCTGTCCTTGCATACTCAGGAGCATTGTCAAAAGTCAACCACAGAGATGCCAGTAACATGATTAGGCCATGCATTCATTAAATTACACATTTTAATAATTAACAGTGTCTAATGTCTTTCATTCGAGCTTTGATCTTTCAGGGTTTAATATCTAGGAATGGACATTTTTAATAAAGGTTTATCATTTTATAAACTACCTTTTTAATGTATTAATAATAACACAATCTCCACACTGGCAGATAAAAACAATAGTTTCAGTCTGAACAGACTTGGAAGCATTGACTACTCCTTTATCATAATTAAGCATTAGCGTCTGCGTAATGAAGTGTTGGGGTTGGGGGGGTGCCAGGTAAATACCCCCGAGGAGGAGGAGGAGAGAAGAAGGGGAGTAAGACAATTCCTCTTTATCCAGTGTACTAATTGTGCTGCATGTCTCTGCAAAGCATCTGTGGGAAATGCAAAATAGTCCAGTTCCCTTGCGACCTTGCTGATCATGTCAAGGTCAGGGACGATTACAAGATCGTTTGTATTCTCCAAGCGTGGGAGATTAAACGCTTAACTACAAACGTCCAGCGGCAGTTACCCACCGGTGCCGGTTTTTCCTTCTTCATCCGTGTCGTTCTCTCCCACTCTGCGCTTTCGCCTTTTCCAACAATAGACAATGGCTCAAAAAAAAAGTTACATTTTCAAAACCAAAGCTGTTTGACATTTAGTTAAGTCCTTGTTCTTATGTCCTTTGCTGTAAGTCCTTTGTCTAATGCCCTCTTGGACCATGTTGGCTGCAATTGTTGCTTGCTTAAGAAGCTAAAAGTGTTACTTGATAATCCTCCAGGTCTAAGCTGCCGGCACAATGTTTATAAATGGCTCTTACAAGTTCAGGCGGTCTAGGCTGCCAAGACAATGCCAGGCTGACCATCCCGTGTCAAGCCTTTCTAATTCTGTCACTCGTTTCTCTCGTCCTGTCTTTTTTGGCTTTATTTGCGGCGCATGTGCACACTAAGTCTCCTTTCTCTGACTCTTTGTCAATTTCCATCTGGTGGAAAGGTCCTTTTGGTTTTAGGGAAATTCAGATCAAGCATTGTCCACGATAACTAAACATTTTCCAGGACATGTTTTGTGAGAAATGCTCTCGATGCATTGGGACATAAGGAATTTGTACAAAGCACGAAGCCTCATCTTTATAACAATTCTTAGAAAAGATACACCATCGCTTTCATTTCCTTTTATGCAAGACTAAGTGGATGAGAGCATAACTGGAGGCACAGCATAAATGTCTGCCTGACTGCCGTTTCTTTTGCCAGAAGTGGCTACGATCTTGTCAATCTCTGCGCTCGCTTTATCGTTGTGATGAAACCAATAGTAATTTGAATTTAGAGTCAAGCCTACTATACCATCCGTATATATGTAGTCACATATTTGCTGCGCAGTGCTTTGGCATATAGAACACAGCACGCACACACACACACACACAGAGACACACACACGGAGAACAAGACTTTGAATATGTCACTTCACTCTGAAAGCAGAGGACTTATGTCTAAACCTTCACTCCATTTAGCAACTAAAATATGCCTTGATATATTTATACCCGAGGCTAAACTAAAGCTCTTTAATTCGGTAAACATTTAAAAGCAATCTCAAAGTTTATTTAGTATTTGATCCAGGCACGTAGGAGGGGTTGTTGTTTTTAAAGACACTTTCCTCGGACAGACAGAGGGACACTGCAGAGCTTCCTATTAATAAGACTGGAAGAAAATTTGCCCTGCTGATGTGGGATTTGCTGCCTGCAGCATTACCATGTTAGAAACCAACCTGATCCATAGAAACAGAAGCTGCAGTTAAAGATTCTTCCAGCTATCAGTATGTGACATTTGCAGAAACAGAGTCAACAGTTTTCGCTGGCAGACAGATTTTGTCGAATGTGGTTAAGACCTGAAAGTGTCCTCGTTTCATCTCTGCAATTCACTTGTGCGATTACAGCTGTATAGCATGTGTACGCAGAGTATGCATGTGTATGAAGTACTTGTTTATGGACACGTGTTATGCAGCCCAAGAAAAGCTCTGTCACATCTGCTGATCCTACAGATCATTCTATTTGCTCTGAAGCAGCTGTAGATAATTAAATTCAGAGACGCGCCGTCAAACACTGTCTCCCCTGTGTCGCACAGTTGGACAAAGCGCTTCTGACATGCACACTGAGCTGGAATATCAATAGCCAACAGCATCCCTTGGTGCTAGGTGAGATATGCTGTGGCATACACACAAATAAGTACAAACTGTAGAGTGAGCTCCATTGTACTCAGAAAGATGTTTTATTATAATGCAAACTGAGGACAGAAAATACTACAGGACCCCAAGAATAGAATAAAGACAAAACAAGATTTTATTAGCTGATTTTATTTCTACGTTACAATTTTTATTAAATTTACTGATTTATTATTTAATGCATCAACAGAAGAACTACCTCTTACAAAGTCAAATTGTCCAATTATGCAGAATGCAGGCACATCTATAGAGAAACACAGATACTGAAGTGTATAGAAGGCCTTCACACCTACTTACGTCAAGCTGCAATACTGGGACTGAATAAAACATGACCCACCATATAGAGGAAGTTAAAAAAAAAACTTATTTTTAAACTTTTTATTGACAAATCTATTGTCTATTTTCTCAAGGCAGTTAAGAATAAATGCCTATAACAATTTTAACTGAACCATTTTCAGAGAAAATAGAAAAACAAAAAGTGTAAAATGGACTGACACGACTAATTCTAATTTGGGAGAAAAAAAAACAACGATTCCTACAAGAGACCGTCACAGTGCAGGGAAGGAAGAAAGGCTGACTCAGCTTCCACACAGCAGGGATATTCGGATTGCACCTCAGACTAAACATCACTGGGCTCAATAGGCTGGTTCAGCTGATAGGCCTGTATTGATCTTCTGATCCCTGTGTATGTGTGGCCACACCACAAAGACATTCAGGTCTCAAAAGCCTGTTTCAGACATGAACTCTAGAGAATTTCAAGAGGATCAGTTCCTGACATTCTCTGGAGATTCCCTTTCAGACGTGTAGCCAGCATAGGGACATAGTGCTTGGGCACTTCGTGCAGGGGGCAGAGTATTTTGCTTTTTAATCTGGTCGTATACCACAGAAATTTATTTGACGATTTCCAGGTCTGCCCTTAACCACCAATTTCATTGTCCTTTCAGTTCCATAGGTGATGATGTGTTCGTATGAATGAATCAGTATCTTGGGTCATTTGTAATTTGCCCAGTTTCGCAGCAGTCGCACAAAACTAACGTCAACAACAGCCACTCATGGTTAATTCTCCGACGTATTATCTCCTCTATTCACAAATGAGCTCTGTTGAAGACAATCTGGATTCTGCACTAGGGGGCTGGCTGTGAAAATCTGAGTAATGTCAGGGGCAACAGACTTGGGAGTCTGCATTCACACATACACCCACCCCTGACAAAGTCTGGAGAATGTCTGAATTCCAGTGCAGGTCTGAAAGCTGCTGCTAATATTGTTACCTAGGACTCTCACACAATCTCAAATGCTGCAAACAGGGATTTATTTAGTGATTTTGTGAGCGGCTAGTATGTGACCTTCATATTAGAAGGTCACATATGGAAGAAGGTCAAACTTTCGCGTAACGAATTTGCTGTAAAACTCAAGACATTTTGCAATACATGTGTCCCGCATCAAGTGAAGAGAAAGATTAGCTTCTGTAAAGACTCACGGAGAGCAGAAGCTACAATCAAGTCAATAAAAATACTCAACCATTTGACATTTGTTGCCAATGATGTGCAAAAAAACATGTTTACAAAATAAACTCAAACAGGCAGATTATCATATTCATGAAATTTGAGATCAAAGCATTTCTGCAGTACAACTGCTAATTTTGATGTTGAGATAAAGTAACGTCTTCACTGAGCAATATGGCATGTGAGTGAACAAAGGGTAAAGAAGTGAAACCAAAAAATAACTAAATGAAAGAAAGCAAAGTAAAAGTGAGGGAACCAAAAAAAGCTGGTGAACCATCTGGGAGAACAAGGCTTTGACAACACAAAGAACCTGTGAGAGCAGAGTGAGCTAGAATTCACACCGGGCAGCTGTCAGTCACATGGTCACTGTGGGTACAGTATGACAGGTATATGTTCCTCACTGTCGGCTGTCCGTCCCAAGGGACTGCAAATGAACGTGAGATGATGACAGTACTTGCTCTTGTGTCAAATAGGCGAATTCGGCCTCCTAAAATTAGGTATGAAGAAAAACCGGTAATGGGCAAGATATTGTTGTTTGGTTTGAGAGTGTCACCAAATTAATCTCAAGTCAGGGGGGGTTGCAAGTTTGGTAAACAATCCCAGGATCCCAAGGTTTATAGCGACAATTCTATGGTTGCATGAGAAAATTAATAAGAAACATTACTTCATTCAACTAGATGTGTCTGCATCTATAGTCAAATAAAGCTGAGTGCCGTACTTCATGAAAACAACAGGCAACCTTCACCAAGTGCCACCTGCACACCATCTACTCCAATTTCATAGGGATCAAAGTCCCAGAGTATGTTTTGCCATTTCCTACTTGACTTAGTGTAGTTTTATGCAAGTGTATTTTTATAAGCCTGTTGTAGAAAAGTGCCCTTTAAAAAAAAAAAAAAAAAAAAAAAAAAAAAAATGCCCACATACTTTTGATTGATCTGACACTCAAAAGATGGTTCACACCGTCTGCCATATTATTTACTGCAATTTTGAGCCTGCTGCAGCTACAACTAAGGCTACAGCAATATAGTGCCTGAGCACCAGTGCTCTTCAGCTGCCACCTTCATATTTTCACATTAATGCCAGCATGGCCATGGATGAAATAAGCTCTCAAATGTATTTTTCCGCAGTAGGTTTGAGTGAGCATGGGAGTGTGGGGAAAATATAATCTTGCCGGGAGAGAAAAAAAAAAAAAAATCCCCCTCACATTTCAGGAGTCTGTAGTGTACAAATGAAGTGTTTGAAAAAAAGAAATGTTCCTACTGTGTCCCATTCGCAATTATTTGTAGCCATAATATTTCAATCTTCAAGGCCTAAATTAAATTTATTTCTGTGTTTGTGTCTGCAAATGTGCATATGTGTGAGAAAGACAATGAATGGTGAATTCGGTCAGGTGTTCCACTTTATGTAAAAATTACCGTTTTTCCAACACTATACAATCTTCCCAATGTGCTTCTCCTACACCCTCCTGTTTATTATCAGCATCTTAATCCCTTTGATCTATCTTCAGCCTCATCTTGTTCTCACTTCTTGCTATTTATCTCTCTATTTATACATCTCGCTACAGTATATTCGGTATTTCTGCTGACACTGCACCTGCACCTCCCTCTCTGCAGGGCTCTGGGAGAACAGAGACCAAGTGCCCCCGATGGCCTCACTCCCACAGCCAAGATGACTAATAGCACCTGCAAGGTGAGAGGCCGAATAGGTGAGGAACAAAGGTAAGAGAGAGAAGATCAAGAGGCTACGCTGTCGCACTCGGCTTGTAAAAGCTTTTGATGTTGGGTGGGCTTTGGCTGCTTAATGCTCTCTTTAGACAGAGATAGTGTTTTGAACAAATCCTCGGTCCCCATTTACAGAGGCAGAATATTATTGACTATATCTGAAATCATAAGATGAAGGAAAAATGATTCTCTGCACTACGATAAAAAGGGCTTCAGTCTAAGCTAATGTGTCGTTGTCTTGTGTATCAGCGATGTGTTGGTTCAAAATTTAATAATGAATAACCAAATGTTGCATTAAACTCCAGTTTTCCACTAGTTTGAAAATAGAAATTCTAAAATTGCATTTTATTCAATGGAAAGGCTAAATGTTTTTTTTTAATTCTGATAGTCAAAAAAAAAAAAAAAAAAAAAAAAACACATACGTACAATGTCTTCCCAACTTTAAACAGGAGGCAGTGGGTATAGAAGGAAAATAAATTTCACCAGAGTTGGAAGTATCACCCTTTATTTATTTACAACACTGAATTGTGGAGGTCACCAAGACAGTCTTCCTATAAAAGAGTTACAAGCTTCAGCAGCCAAGATGGACGACACTGGGAAATGGCTAAGAAATGTTCTTGTTTCCATCCTCTGACTTCTGCTTTTCAATAAGCTTTTCATGGAGTTGACTGGAGGGTTATTTTGTCTTCATGGTATAGATTTTGGCCAGGACACTTATTTACTTTCTAAGACCTCTTAGATATAAGTTTATTTATAATACTATGCTTTAAACGCATTTAACTAAAGCCTCTTTCACACATGCACTGGAATCCTAAAATTCTCCTGAATAAAAAGCTGAAAACAGTAAATTGGGTAGTAGGGTCGTAAATCTTTGCCAAACTCATGATTAGACTCATGTTGATTCTGGATTCAAAAATGATTCTTTACAAAAAAAAACAAGAAAGGCATTATATATGCATATGTGATCTTTTGCACACTGAGCTGATTCACGGAGGCCTCACAGGACTTTATGAATAACCTGCTGATGTCTATTACATTTTCCATCTAAAAGAGGAACAGAATCACACAGAAAATAAAATTTTGGGATGGACATTTGCAAATTATTGTTATTATCAAGAGGAGTTAAGTCTTGATAGAAATTGAGGATTCACACGAGATTAAAATTTACATGATCTGTACTGTTATTGCTAAACAATGGGCGGTAATAGTCCTGTGATATGGAGCTTTTTACTTCATCTTGTCCTGAGCTGCTTTGCACTTAAGAGAATGCTGGAGTGAAGAATAAATACCATAAGCAGATATAGATGCAGTAAATCCCCTATTAATGTTTCTTTATGTCTCTATGCTAGCATGAATTTATCAACGCCCATTTACTTCTGTACCATTTATTTGCATAATTTATGAATATGTAAAAATATGTAGTACAAACAGAAATAATATTAACCAAGTTGTTGGTGACTTGTCACTGAGGTTTGAAATATATTTGTACGGTGCAGAACAGCAAAGGTATTTTACATTACAGCACAATCTCAATCTGTAGATGCAGCTGCAGTGCTTACAACCAACACCTTGTCTGGACGCTAAAGAGAGGCAATAAAATAAAAAACTATAGGGAATGAGCGGATAAAAAACCTGGCCGACGTTCCCACACAATTACCATGGCAGCATTATTCTGATGGTAATGGTATTGGACTGCAGTCACAATATACCTGACAGTAAATAAACAAGTGGGACTTGCTGGCTTGTTAGTACTTGCTATTGTATTCATAGAAATAGGTTTACAGATTTGTAATACAGAAGATTCAATTGCCTCCAGGTTTACACTCTAAAGGACTCTTAGACAGAAATGGCTTGTGTGGACCTATAAAAACCTCTGTCATCCACTGTGCAGTAACCTTCACTGATGTCTCGAAAAAAGGCAGATGCTGTAAAGACTGTAGGAGGATGCAATTGTGCCCGGCATTCAGTAATATGGGAACTTTGTGCTGAGTTGATGCTGCAGACATGTGGATTGCCTGCTCCTTGTCCGTTTTAAGGGCACATGTAGAGGAAGGAAAATCCAATTACATGAACAATGAGTCAGACCTAATACCACAAGGAGAGTAAATAAACTGATCCAATTAAGCAGAGATGAATTTAGCCACATAAAACAGGGGTGAGGATGTTGCAAAGTGACAACGATGACTAATCCCAGGGAAATAAAAAGTAACTATCTATTGCCTTTATACAGAGCCACAAAATGTCAAATATAATGCCAGAACTGTATTAAATTCTGTTGGGTTATGAAAAAGTCCATAGAGAGTTTCTGCAGAAATAATTAAGGACCACTGAGATGTTTTTTTTTTTTGTGGTCCTGAAAACACAAAATGGTGCACAGACTATTTCTTTTGAGGGGAATATGAGGAGAGAGATAAGAAAGATGAAGGAAGAAAGATTGCGAAAAACAAAACCACAGACTGAGACAGAAACAATATTCAACTCTGAAATGAAACACTAGGGCGAATCTGGAGGGCTGCATAGATGCTTAAACATTTAGGTTATCTTTGTGAATCATACAAAAAAGTGGAAAAATACTGACCCACAGTACTGAAAGCTACAAACTGGTCTTAAATCTTCTATAGAGCTCTCAGTTTTAAAAAGGAAGCTTCTCTAAGCGGTATAGCACCAGAGATGTCTGGGAAAGGCTCTGCTTCTGATAAGTCAATCATGGAGTTATTAAAGATCATCAAGTCATTTTATAGAACCACAGACACAGCCAACCCCAAGCCTAAAAACAATTGAAAGATAGATTTATTTTCAGTTAAAGTCACAATATTAACAAAAAGAGAACCCACTACATTTCACCTTTGAAATAAAACTGATATTTAAGGACAGTTACTGTAAGTTCAGGTGAAACCATGCGACAGCGACTCACTATGGCGAATTCCAGGGCCATTAAATTCAGCCACAATTCATTTTATTATTTACAACTGTTGTAATCCTACTGGGAAATGCAACCACAAGGGGAAACACGCCAGTGTCTTCTTGTGCCAGTCCAGGAGACCAGGTGGAGAGGTAGCAAGGCTAGAAGCTTAGGAGCAGGGTTCAAGTTGTTCTACCATGGGTCAGATAGGAAGAGAAATGGGGTAGGAGTTATCCTGAAAGAGGAGTTTGAGAGGAATGTTCTGAAGGTGAAAAGAGTATCAGACAGGTTGATGAGTCTAAAACTTGAAATTCAAGGCTTGATGTTCAAGGTTGTTAGTGGTTCTGCCTGGAGTGAGCTAGATGAAGTGATGCAGAGCATCCCCAGAGGTGAGCTGTAGGTGTGACAGAGGAGTTCAAGGTGGAGGTGGGTCTGCATCAAGGATTGGGTCTAAGCCCCTTCCTGTTTACTCTGGTGATGGACAGGCTGACAGATGAGGTTAGACAGGAATCTCCATTGACTATGATGTTTGCAGATGACATTGTGATTTGTAGTGAGAGCAAGGAGCAGGTGGAGGAAAATTTAGAGAGGTGGAGGTCTGCTGTGAAAAACAGAGGAATGAAGCTTAGCCGCAGTAAGACAGAATACATGTGTGTCAATGAGAGGGAGCCAGGTGGAACGGTGGTTACAGGGAGCCAGGTGAAGTAGGTGCAGGACTTTAAGTACTTAGGGTCAACGGTTCAGAGCAACGGAGAGTGTGGAAAAGAGGTGAAGAGGCGAGTGCAAGCAGGTTGGAACGGGTGGAGAAAAGTTTCAGGTGTGTTGTGTGATAAAAGAGTATCAGCGAGAATGAAAGGAAAGATGTACAAGACGCTGGTGAGACCAGAGATGTTTTTCTGCTTAGAGACAGTGGCGCTGAATAAAAGACAGGAGGCAGAGCTGGAGGTAGCAGAGCTTAAGATGTTGAGGTTCTCCCTTGGGAGAGACGAGGATGGACAGTATCAGGAATGAGGACATCAGAGGGACAGCTCATGTTAGATGTTTTGGAGATAAAGTCAGAGAGGCCAGATTGAGGTGGTTTGAACATGTTCAGTGACAGAATATATCAGAAGCATGCTGAGGTTGGAGCTGCCAGGCAGGAGGTCTAGAGGAAGAGCAAAGAGGAGATTTATGGATGTGGTGAGAGGGGAAATTAAGTTAGTAGGTGTGAGAGAAGAGGATGCAGAGGAAAGGGTTAGATGGAGGCACATGATTCTCTGTGAAGACCCCTGAAAGGAAACAGCTGAAAGGAGAAGAAGAAAGAAAAAGTAATCCTACTGTCGTCTTCTTTTAATCCTACTGTGACATGTCAAAATGTCTTCAGCTTATTAACAATAAAAACGGAGAAAAAAAACACACCAAGAGGTTTACGAATGTTGTGACCAGTGCTTTCGTTACAGCATACATCAACCTTTAAAAATGTAGGAACTAGGACCATGTTTATTCTGAAAGCACATCTCACTACAAAAAAAATTAAACGGAAAAAGCACAAAAAAAGTGCAGAAACAAAGTCAATATTGGACACGAGAGTTTAAGTCCGAGTACAAGTATGAAAATTATGCCATTTAATATAGACAGATGCAAATGCCTCGGCACTGATGGTCGTGCTGTTCAAAGAGTCTCAGTCACTAGAGGCTTCAGCAGCACCTGCTTGCACCATGACAGCTGTGACAGGTACTCAATTCACACACGATGCTTCTCAAATGAACAGGCATGTGCTGCAGTAACTGCAATGATAAGGATAATGCCAAAGCAGATAGGTAAAGTCAGAGCTATAAACAGAACAGTCCAGAATTAGAAGTAGTGAATAAAACATTAAAACTCTTTTCCCTTGTTATACAACTGGCAGGTCTAATGTTTAAATTATGATTTGCCTCAAGGTTTCTAAAAGGCATCGTGGAAAAATAAGTCAAATATATATTTATTCTTTTTAGATTTAAATCATCGGGAGGAAATAAAAGTCAACGAGTCAGGCACGCACCGAGAAAAACTAAATACAAAACCTCACAAACACAACAACAACAAACAAGGAAGCTAATGAATAAATAAGACAGAGCAACTGCCCTACTGAGCTGTGGTCAGGGAGGGACTTTCAGTGAGTGATCTCATCAGTGCTGCTGTCGGGTCAGCTCGGTGGTCAGGAGAGCCAGCGTCGTGTTGACAGCTGGCTGTCATGGCTCCAAAAGTCAGGGCAGACAGAAGGACAGGGAGAAGACAGACAGCAAAGCAAAGGACAAGGAAGTTGGAAGGGGAGGCCTGAGGGGAAAAAAATGAAGGATGAATAAAAAGAGGTGGAGAAGAAGCTGTGGTTAGACGAGTGGGAAAGGTGACCTCTTGGCCTCTGGACCAATAGCCTAATACCCTGCTGCCTGAATTGCGTTGGCCTTATGATGTCAGTTCGGCTTTTTGTTCCCTGCAAAAATAACAAATCTTGACAGACCTTGTCTAGTACTGTTCCTAATTTAGGCCTTATTACTATCCCCCATTGTGAGTTCACGGAGTTTTAATAAAACCTATTTTGCAGGTGAACATTTTTCAAACATTACTTATATTTCACAGTCTCTATTTTCTCCTAATTACTGCACTGCTAGGACAAAAACATCTGATGATCAAACCCTGTCAAAGATTGAAACATATTCTGATGCAGAGTAAAGCTTTGCGTAATATATAAATATATACACAGTGCTGTGCAACCTTGTAGTCTTGATTTTGTCCTACATCTACATTGTACTGTAGAAACGGTACATTTTACTCTCACTTCTGGGTTGCTGCCTATCACAGGAATGTGACCATAGAAGACAAATCAACCTTGCTGAATCTTCCATATATAAAAAAATAAAATAAAATAAAGTGAAGGAAGATGAGGAGGAGGACACAGACCAGGGTTGTAAGAGGACAGACAGGTGAGAGATGGCAGAAAGGTGACAGGGGGAGGAAAGGAACGAGAGATGGGAAAAGAAGAGGGGAGGATCAAGGATTCAAAGAGCAGTAGGAACCATGTAGGGAGAAAGTGATGGGATGGCTGACTGGAGTGCGGCTGGTGAAATGAATGGAGGCCAAGCATCAGAGGGACCACCACTGAGCGGTCAGTGTGTGTGTGTAGCATGTTTGTGTGTTTGTATCCTGGTAAGGTTAGAATTGGGCTTCTACTTGTGATGGTTAGAGCTACAGTAGGGGACTAAGAATTGTATTATGCCAATGAAACAAAAATAGAAATACAAACCTGTGTTTTTTGTGTGCATGTGCCTCTTCTGTTTGCCTGTATGATATATAACGTGACGACAGAAATGGCTAGTGGGTGATAAAGGAGGAGGAGGACGTATGTAAATAGAGGTGAATGTGTTGAGGATCAGGGATTTAGGGCTTTATGAAACAGACAGTTTTTTTATAAGAAAACATGAATACAAAAAATATGTCTATTGCTCAGATACATTTTGAACCCAAATTGGATCTAGGCTCAACAGTTAGAGGGCATTAGGCTAACACAAGCAGCACACTAAATACAACGTGCTGTTGGTTTAAAAAGGTGAGGACACCGTTTGTGCTGACTTGAGAATCTACACACAAGTGTGAGACTGATCTCACATAGTCTGCAGAACATGGAGTTTAATTTACATCTGGAATGCTGGTATGAATTTGTCTTTAATTAAGCTTTAATACCTCAATAGTAAATAGTACAATAACTTTCACGACTAGAAGCGCTGCAGAGTGCTGTGAAATATAAGCATAAGAGTCTGTTAACAGCTACGAGGCAGCTTGCTACATTATCATCTTAGATTAAAATGCTGAAAACAGAAGTGGGATGAAAATAGTGAAATCACAGTTGGACCATATCTATTTGTGCCCAAGAGAGATTCATTTAAGTTTAAAAAACAAAATCCAAAGCAGATAAAAAGTCTACTTGTAGCTGCTTGTGGTAACACTAGCAACTTCAGCTAGTCCTTCAGCTCAGCAAACGACAATTCAGAAGTACCAGTGAAACTGTGAAGTTAACTATGGCTTCACATCACCTGAAGAAGTGACATTATGAACCCTTCTTGATTTCCAACTATCCCTGCACTGCCCAGTGCTGATTACCTGGATCAGGTGTCTTCAATCAATCAGAAGCTGGAAGATCAGGATTGTGCAAGGATAGTTGGAAAACAAGCAAGGATACAGCCCTTAATGCCGAGAATCTGAAACCCCTGGTTTGAACGATAAATTGTGCATTATGATGAAGCTTGCTTTGTACTAAAATACAATGTATATATGAATACGCTATTGCTTTTATGTGTTATGTGCCTCTGACAGGAGATTAAGTCACAAACCTATATAAAAGTGACGATATGGATACAAAAGAAAATACTGTAATATACTTTGGAACTGCCAGATTCTTAGGAAGAATTCTTGTTGCACTACACACTGCCACAATTTGGGACTTCGCAAAGTTGCACAGACATTTACATTGTAATTATTTACCAAAAGGAAAAAAAAAGTACCTAACAACACTGTATGCATAAAACTAAAGAAAGCAAAATTTTAAAGAAAAAACTCAAATGCTATGACTTCACTCTATGCTGTACTGTTTTGTGCAAACTAAAATGAGGCTGAATCCAAGTTCTTTAAAACCTGGCGCTTGGGTGGTGAGTTCACCAAGGGGGCAAGATGGGAACACTCAGCTTCAATCAGATCACAATCCATTATAGATGGCCATGTAAATATCTTATGAAGTAGAGCCATGGAGAAAATGACTCAGACACACACACACACACACGTGTGTGTAGACAACCACAACCACAGACAGAAGAACCACAAAGAGCAGACATCCCTCACTGTCATGCAAAAAAAAAAAAAAAAAAAGTGTAATAGAGTATTTATCTAATATTCATGCACTATCCTAATGGATGCTTTCTTGTTTTTTTCTGTTGTGTCTGTGCGAGCTCAACAGAAAAAAGACCGTTTCTAAAAGGCCTGAATTCACTCCTGATTGTGATTTTGTAGTTGCAATAAAAAATACATATACCAAATGTTCCACGAGTCCTACTTTATCAGTGTTGATATTAAAAAGTAAATATTGTTGGCAATACAACAATAAAACACAGTAGTGTGAACTCTGCAAACTGTAGCACTTTGTTGGATGCTGCATTTGGAAGAACACAGGAATGCACGCCTACACAGAGGATCTGCCTGCATCCTTGAGGGGTCTGCTTGCACTCTTAGGGTACTAAAATCTCCAAATAACTGCATCAGTAAAAGTTATTTGGCAAACAACAAATTAAAACCTATAATTTGAAGAACCTGGCAGTGAATTACAGGAACAATACTTCTTGCAAACCTTCATATAAACACCTCTAAACCTGGCAAATTGCTCTGAATTGATGTTAAACATCTTGGAGAGACATCAAAAACTTCAGACAGTATTCAGAACAATACACATTTTGTAGACAATGTGTTGTACAAGTAACGGATAAAATTGTCCATTTCTGACCATCAATGAATACTTTATTCATATTGAAAACACACAGCTTTATATTTAAGTTGAGTAGAAAAGAAATTGAAGTCTCATTCGCACATGTACTCAGACTCTGGCACTCGAAAGTGTAGTCAGGTCCACCCAGTTTGCATTTATTTGGAATGTGGAGTTCAATTTACCTGTGGCACTTATGCACATATATTGGGTTTACCTAAATGTGTACAGGCAGAGGGCCGTTTCTTATCGGGCAGTTGCTTCCAATTTGCCAGTTATTGAAGGCTGCCTAAATCAAATTTTCTCTAAACACTAGGAGAAACATTTTAATTAAATATGTGCATGAGGTGAGGGCTCATGAAAGGTCGGTAATGTCTGTAAATGGTATGCACAGCCTATTCCAGCTGTTTTTATATTTGCGATAAGCTGTAATCTTTTCTTTCTTGTCTTCTCATTAACATCTGTTCATTGTTCTAAAACACTGGAGCTGAAGATGAAACATAATTGACACATGATCTCCCTAACAAACACGGAAATTGCCACTAATTAAAATGTCAACCATACATGCTAAATTCGAACGAAGAGACACACGCAAACGGGCTCACCCACACAGTGCAGCTATTCACTCCCCTGTACTTTGTAACATGAAAGTTTGGCTGCTTCTGAGAGGCTGTTTTGCACAGTCTGGGTGGTGATGATATTATGAGTGCAGATGCAGAGCTGAGCCCTGCAACCACCCACAGGGGAGCACTATACGCAATGCCTGACCCTGTTGATCATTAATAATTCAGCTTAAATCAGGGTTAGAATAAGTGCAGTGTCGAACAACATTTATACAGTGTGCGGAAGAGACAACGTTCTCCGCCATCATAAAGTTTGCATCAGGCCCAGATCTTCCTGTTAGCTGTCCACAAGGCTGAACATTAGCGCCATTACGTTGGGAAAAAAAAAAAAGGAAAGATGAAGGAAAGGGAATGAAGACACAAAGTGGTGGTGAGTCATCAGCCATTCTGAATCTGTGAGAGCCACCTGGCATAGAGAAAATGCTGCTGGATGCCACAATAGTGTGTGGAGGAGGCTATCAGTGACTTGTGGCACAGCTGGCTGACTGGACGCTCAGCCAGACCAGTATGGAGCCAAAGTTTAGATTCACAAAGAGAAGGGAGGTATTAATGATGGATGGGTCCAAAATCAACAAATTAAAACACCCCCCCCAAAGAAAAAGAACACACACTTTGACAAGTGAAAGATGAATAATTTGCATAATTCTGTGTCTGCGCTGCCTCATTTTGATACACCGACTTCAGATTTATTGCTGCAGTATCACTGGAAAGGCAGATGCATTTTGCCAAATTCACACCTTCAACAAAAGACCTTTCAATTTACGCATCCAAATCTTATATCACATAATGGTGGGTGGGCATGTATCTATTTAGAACAGGTAGCTACTTTATTGCTTCCTGCTTAAAAAAATATAACATTCTAGTAACCAACCAACAAAACCCTTTAAACCCATCTCATCTGTGTGTGATTTGCATTTAACGGGTGACTAAGATTTGCATTTTTATGGAGTTCCCGTGGCCTTCTTTTGTCCTTAAGTCACTTTGAACAGTGTCAGGCAGAAGATAGGGATGTAATTATGGGCCACAAGGACCACAATGGGAATGATCTCAATGCTTTTATTGTATTATGCCAGATAGGTTTTAATTGAATTATGCATATGGCGGTGGGAACCAGCGTGGAGGAGAATGCTGAACATGGTGTATTCTTTTTTTATATATATAATAACTCACACAGGCAAAATGTTGTTTTAGAACAATGGAATCATTTTTGGTTTCATTTATAATAGAAAACCATTTGTGTGGCAAGACTAATAAAATTATGTCACCAGTAAAAGGTCAAGTATTTTCTCAATGGAAAGGTGGATGTTGTATAGAAGGTAAATTATTGCTTTTATTTACAGGTCAAAACAAAAAGAATAAAGACACACTGACCCTTGAGGATCATATTTAGCTGCTTTTCCTCCTTACACCAGCCCAATAATAAAGTAAACTGCTATATATGCAAAAGCACCATTTCTAATCATTTCTCAAAAATCATAAAATATAAATGATTACAGCTTGCACAGTAAAAATTAATTTAAATTAAGCTACGATTTTACTTGCAGTGGTAGTTCTTGACATGTTTAAAACAATTGCCAGTTGGCTGCTTTGAAAACAACTAATCAAAAGCAAATCTGTACCAACATTTCAATCATAAAGGAAAAGTGTTGTTACAGTTTCAAGTAATCTTAAGCATTTGGTCAAAATCTATTTTGGTGTAAAATCTGTTTAGTTATTAATATTCATTAGAGCAACTTGAAGCTATAAAGGCATCCAAACTGACAGCAGTGAGTAGAACCACCTTTCTGCTTCAATTTAATTCTGTGCTTTCATCTGATACTGCATGTCATTTTTATAGGTCGATGGTTTTTCAGCTGTTTGGGTCCTCAAAGGAAATCCGAGATAACGATGCAAATGAGTAAGGATTTGTCTGAAGGCAGCCAATTAGAAAAGCATTTAATTTTCACAGGTGCTGTCAGATGATGATCATTTCTATGTTGTCTCGCAAATCAAATATAAAACTACAAAAGGGAGGGAAGAATGCATATCCTGTACTGTGGTTCCTCTATGTATACCAAGCAGGGATGGGGACGGGGACACACACACACACATAAACACAAATGTAACAATTAAAAAAAAATAAAAAATACAATAAAAACAGAAGCAGTGTTATACTCACAGGCACAAATGCAGCCACAAGACAACACACAAACACTTAATCATACCGAAAAAAACTAAACTATACACAAGTTTCATGTCTCCCCACCACAGGGTCCCTGGGCCCCTGGCAAACAGACATAAGGGTCCCAGAGGACAGCAGTGTGAGAAAAAGAGTTTTACAGGAGCAGACAACACAATCACACGACACTTCAATAATGCCACTTTTCTCCCACTTTCCTTCTCATTTCAAATTCATCTGCCTCTGCCTGTTGTTTTTGTGTGTCTTTTTGTCTCTTTTCTTCAATAACTACTTCATTTCCCTATCGACTTTGTCTCATTTAATTGTTCTCACAACAAGACACCATAGCTGTCAGAGGAAAGCAGTGAAATATATAAGGGAATATGCTTATGCATGCATAACGACATTAACCGTTTTCTCTCTGCTCGCCATCAGTTGATAACACTCACAGCATGAGAAGGAGATCGCTTTCAGATCTGACAACTGGCATAAAATTAAATCAAACTGACATGATACTCCAAAGAAATCACAAGGTAAAGGAATGACAGTAAATTAAACAGTCTTCATCAATTAACAGCTATGCTGCAGGCAGTGCAACAGAGTTAAACAATGTGAAACACCAACAACAAAAATCCAAACTATCTGTTCTCCTGTCTACTTGGTTACTCTCATATGTACTTGTGCATGTGCTGTGTCCTACTATATACTGAAACTGCTCTACATATTCCAAGTGTATAAATGGACCATTAGTGGCCATTCGTCAAATATGTTGCTTCAGCATCATATGGCTTCCACCCATACCCGGGCTAATAAGATATGTAGAGTATATATCTGCTTCGTAAGCAGAATTTGTGTTTATGCACTTGCAATTACTCCTTGTGTGGCACAACAGGACAAAGAAACAATGCAAAAAAATAAAAAACCCAGTAGCAGGTCTGCAAAGAAGGAAAACAGAAACCTAGTGTACATGACCACTAACTAGTCACCATCTTACCAGAAGTCTAACAATTGCTATTCTCAAATTTACTTTGTTAGTCACTCTCCTCAAGATGCTCACTGTGTACAGATACAATCAACCCAAGTGTCAACCTCTTTACTTTGAGACGTATGACCTATGACAGCAAAGTCAATATTTTGCTCATTGTGTACAGATATAATCAACGAGAGTGTCAGCCACTTCAAGTAGTAGCTTTGAATAGTACAGCATGAGAGACAGAGTCTAAGTCATGCTGCAGTTGGACCAGAGGGGAATTAACAGTGAGATTTAGGTCAGGGCTTGGCGGTATATCGACTTCTTAAGGTACAGCAATAAAAGTTTACTTGAGGTAAAGGATAAGACAATACTGCTTGTATGAATATAGTACAAAGCATCGTGGCCCTCTCTCATCTCTCATCCCATTACCAGACTAAAAATGTAAGTCTACTGAGTATTTGTGACCAAAACAAAGTCAGACTAAAACTAAAAAAATCTTATTCTGAAACAGTGGATCACAGTCAGCTTCATTAGAAGTACTTGTGACATATTTTACATTGGCTCACAACTTAAAATCTAACTAACCTTCTAAAAAAAACAAAAACATATTGCATATTGCAATTCAGTTTAAAAATACAGATTCATTTTTCCATCCTGCAGTAAGTTAGATGGGGTTTCGCCATCTTAAAGCAGCCTGATTTCTTTTTCCTTTTTTTTTTTTTATTATTACTGTGTTATGTAGTGTAATTACATCTTAACCAATATCTGATCAGAGAATATCGGTTTGCCCAGGAAAATCAATAGAAAGTAATGTATCAACCCCATCGACATTATTTTCACATGGATCGTGGTCGCTGTCTCTAGAAGCAGTTATCCTTTCTATAAGGGTCAAACTCTGATATAAGGTTTGCAATTTGTGTGTTTATGAATTAGCTATGGCACAAGAAGATGATTATTAAACACGTCAACAGCTCTAAATTGTTTGTTCCATTTGTTTCCATACAGAATGTCCTTCAAAATGGTACTTAATTAACTAAACCTATAAAAATTATAAGTTTGGTGTATTCCACCACACACACACACACACACTTTTGCAGATATAGTAGATGAAGAGCAGGAGTTGATCATTTTCGGCCTCAACTGAGAAGTCTACACAAATTCAGTTAGTTTGCATACAGTTTATATTTAGCATTTCTTTTCATCTCTACAGTTTTCAAAATTACTTCACTTCACTTTTATATGTGGATGCGGTCTATTGTTTGAAAAACAAAACAATTGTAAGAATAAGAAAAAGAATCTGTTAAATTATACAGAGTAACAAACATCAAACATCCTAAATGAGCTGTCTTTAAACTGTATACTCATCCTCTGACACCACAAGTGGGCTAGACATGGGGTTTATTTATCACTCAGACTAAGAAATGGTGCATGGACTTGTTAATTGTATTAGACATTGAGAATCACTTAATTCCTTCAACAGCTGAGATATTAAAGTATTCATCTGAAGCACATAAGGATAGACTTATTCTGTTCTGCAAACCAGCACAATTTACAATTTAGGGATTAAGTGATGTTCTTATTCAAAGTGACTTACAATGGCTGAGTGAGCACGGATCATTGTGCTGCTCAAGGACACAATGCTATTGATTGCTGCTTTTTGGCTATGGCAGGGACAAAACCTGTAACCTTTCAGTTATGGGACAATCTTTGCACAAGGCCATCCTGCCACCCCATTACTCAAAAGGGCACGTATGGAAGGAGGTAGATCTATCTGAGCCTGCCCTGTGCAACCACAGACACACACGGTTTGAATGACCAATGTCACAATTTGCAATTCACATATTTACAGACCAATAAACAAATCAATATTATATCCGTTTACTCTGTCAAATGCCATTTGTCTGCACTGGGGAACTACACAAATTGCAGCACAATCAATATAATTAGACACCACACATTTAACAAGCATAGTTAGAACGTTGTTCTTATTTCAGCATTAAATAAAGCTGCCGTATGCGCATACAAGCAAACTGTTATATTGCCAAGTTGGATCAAGTTGTCCCCCCCCCCCCCCATGCACACAAAGACCCCTCATAACCTCCCTCCAAGATTATAATTTCTTTTGCTAGCTGAGTTATATATTGTGACACAATGGCCCAGACAGCCACAGAATAATTAAGTGAGTCCCAGTACTTTTGCTCCTCATAATAGCTAATCTAAAGATCATTAGTAACAGTATACGCTTGACTAGTGTTATGTATTATGCTGTTGTGTTTCCAATTAAAAACTCTGGCTGGATAGTGATTGATACTGTGGTGCCACCATGCATGCATGTGTCCAGGCTGGCTTGTTGGCAACACATAGCAAGTGTGATTTCCGTCACTCAAGATCTCACTCGCAGATGAAATTACTTTCATGCTATGGTTAGCCATCACCATTGGCACATTATAAAAGCTCAAGGCTGAGCTTCAGGCATTGGAAGGAAAACAGCTTTTATTACCATGTTGGGGACATTTATCCAAATCATGTTTTATTTTTTGTTGCTACATTTATGGACTCTCAGTAATGCTCAGAAATACAGTCCCTGTGCTAGATCTGTTTTCCTCAGCTGAAATGCTAATAATTAACTTCTGAAAGCACAGGGTATTTGGAGATCATCACTGGAATAAAATACAGCTCTTCCATCTCTTTTGATGATCCCTTTGAAATCCAGACGAAATGTGTGTCAAAGGGTTTTGAATGTTTTCACAAAAGCAGTGCACAGTGTTATCACAGATAGGGTTGGCAAGACTAGGAAGGGCATTAACAAATGTCATATTTGGGTCTATACACAGGAGAAGCAGCTGTAGGACAGAGTTTTCCATTTCTAGAATTAATAAAGGTTCAGTTCTCAGTGAAAACTGCGTGAAGTTGTCAAGTTGTGCTTTGAGATTTGTCACACTGCCAATATGTACTGTATTTAGGACAGACACTGTTTTTTTAAATACAAATTCACCCTTCCAATAACATCACTTCATTGGCGTTTACATTCAGGGAGGTATACATTTTCATGCTGCTCTTTATCCTAATGAGGATCGGTTAGTTTCAAATGTATTGTAGTCATGGAAGGACGAATGGCAGATCTTGTGATCAGTGTCTGTTATTTTGGCTGTTGAAAGCACAAACCTTCTTTTGTACTGCAGACCTTTCTACACGTTTCCTGAGCTGTGATTGAGAATTAGTGTACGATTTTAAAACACGAGGTTTGTAAGAGGATACATAATTTACACTGAATTCTCTGACTGGATTAGCCACAGTTGGGAGGAAACCAAGGCAAGTCACCAACAAAACAAATGTAAATTTTGACTCTCTGTGATTAATACCGATCTGAACTTAGTCAGCCCGTTCAGCTTGCAACATTTTCATTATCACATTGCTGGGGTGTTTTTTGTGATGCACTTCCAAGAAGCCATTTAACAAATGACTGTCACACAAAATGCAGCTTTTTGTTGCCATGTCTCCCTCACTGCCATAAATTGTATCTTTGTAGAAGGAGCTAACCTGTGGTATTTTAACAATTCAGTTGCAGAGGAAGGGGCAGTGAGAGAGAAACTACAATAGCAGCAGCAATTCTCAAAAACTATAAATGGCCAACCAAATCACCTTGACATTTCATGCTGATACTCTTTGACTGATTCACAAGAGCAGACTAGTGTTTGAAAGCCAATGGAGACGGATGGGTCTGTCTGTCCCTGAACAATATATGATGCAGTCAACCATACAACTAGTGATAAAAGCCCATGTTATCAACCTCCAGACTTCTCCCCTGGGTAAAGCTTGACAGTGCTGACTTCTCTTTCATATTCAAGACCACCTCAATGTGCTTTTTATATACCCTAAATAAATGATGATGACATGGGCAAAATGTGAAAGGGTAGGCGGTGAATATCTGCTTCATGGTGTCCTCAACACTGTTTTTCAAGACCTCTGCAAATATTATCATCTCCACTATGAGTTTGCTACTATGAATAGCAGCGTAAAAAATGTGATATGTATGAACATAGAATAAACTGATATGGGAGCAGTGTGCTTAAAGAGGTTTTTGTTTGTAATAATGATTTACATTCAAAGAGAACATTTTAATAAAATGCAAAAAATGCAGATTTGGCTATAAGAGCGCTGTTTGTTTGATTTCCTCTCTTTACTGTTAAGATGGTTCACAGTGAGGAACTACTGTAAATGGTGTGGATACAAGCCAACTCCAGCTTGCTGACAAGTGAATGGCAGCTGCTGCTAAGCTTTAAAGGACACCTTTAAAGTCTCACACAAGGTGAGAATTTTACAAAAGATACATTTTGCATAAAGCATGTCTAACTGTAATGGCTGGAGGACATTTTACATTCAATTCCAACAAGGTAATGATCAAAACACAGGAGGTTTTACTAAAGCTAGGGCAGCATTCAATATTATTGGCTTTATCAAGGACACTATAGCAATTGTAATATTATAAAAACAATATCATGTCATTAAATATATATTTTTTATTTATTATTGGTCTACTTGCTTGGTCCTTGTGCCTAGATTAGATTTGTAGCTAGTTGGTTTATTAATAAAATGTTGCTGTGGGGGGCCGGGGGTCTAAAAACTCAATCAACAATGTAACTAACTTAGCAACACTGCTTTGAAAATTACAAAGTCATGTGACCACACACGTAACAAATTCCACTACCTTAAAAGACACCGACTGGTCATCTTTTTATTGGATGCCTATATATTGAGAAAACTGCAGCCTCACGCGGTTATTTAAACACACAGGGTAATGATATAATAGACTGCGATTAGATTAATACTGCACAATTTTATTAAGGTTGACAAAACATGGATATAACTAAATATATTGACTTTTACATCATATGCAACCACCATGTAAATTCCCCTCCTTTGGGCAACATTCTAATAAATACTAAATTTTCTCTTTCAAGCTTCCCTCTAACTTCACCATATTAAAAAACTGTCTTTCAGCCTCCACTGCTTGCTTGCTATAAGCTGACTGTAGGTTGTTTCCTTGTTTACCCCTCAACTATCAGTTGAGGTCATCCAAAATGAACTTTCACGGTAAAAATGTTACGGTCACTTTATATTTATTAACGTTTTAATTTCATAAACCATGTCAAATGAATGTTTATTTAATATTTATTCTGCTTTTGCAGCATATAACATTTTAAATGCTGTAGAATATACACATTTTTTAATTCATACACAGTCTTTTAGTTTCCACATAATAAATCACAAGTTGTCGTGTTTTGTTTGACCCGGAAGACAGTTGGAAAACAAAGCATTCGCTAAACTGCAAATAAGTAGACATGGTTCTATATGCAAGATAAACCCTGTGCACTCAACCTGATCAGAATACAGATGAAATCACAGAAACCTGATGATAAAGTCCAATACTGAACAGTATCTGTATCTCCCATAAATTGCCATATTACACTCAGTGTGATTAGTCTTTCACAGGGAAACATTGGCAAGGTTACTTCACATGTTACCGGAGGGGATGAAAGAACTGAGGGCAACTATAGGAGCAGTAAGCCTGAGGCATGTAGGCTGAGGTGTTGCTCAAGGACACCTCTATTGGTGATGAAAAACTTTGTTGCATGAGAATAGAGGTAGAATGTGAGAGTACACAAACCCCAAAGAGTTATGGGTCAATAAAAATAGCTCTATAACACCACTGGAAGAAAGAATTAGATGTAGCAAAGAGTTCGATGTAGCACATTCTGTCATAGTTTAAATTTGTGACATGTAGTACAATAAACATACCAACATTACCTTACAGCAGGGTTTTTATCCTAGTGAAACAGATTTCAATGTATATTGCAAATCAAGTAGATCAAATTCTTAGTGTAATGAATTTTTAATCGATTTTATATATATATATATATATATATATATATATATATATATATATATATATATATATATATATATATATATATATATATATATATATATATATATATATATATATATACATACACACACACACACACACACACACACACTGAAACATTCTGTAGTTGCTTCACAGCCATTAAATATGGGGGGGAAAAAAAAAGGGTAATATCTCTTATTCACTGACTTCAAAAATCAAGGCCAGCAAAGGCCCCTTAGGTGAAAGCACTCCATAGCTAGTGATGTAGCCAATTAAAATGCATAGCACAGTGGGGAGAGCATTTTATATTCTATATGGAGTGTTTGAATCTTGCAGCTCTAACCCTTATACTATTTGCTATTAGCTTATAGGGATTTTAACTGTAGGCGATGCAGTGTTGCTATACATATTTGCACCACAACAGCAGACACTTTGACACGTGCATGTCTTGGGTCCCAAAATTGTAAGTAATCAATGG
Organism: Channa argus; assembly: GCF_033026475.1. NCBI lineage: Eukaryota > Metazoa > Chordata > Actinopteri > Anabantiformes > Channidae > Channa > Channa argus. The sequence continues at coordinate 9,995,767 of NC_090218.1, forward strand.
GTATCCAGTTAATCAGTCTTAAAAAAAAAAAGTGTTAAATTGTTAAATGGTCTGCACTTATATAGCACTTTTCTACCTATTGGCACTCAAAGTGCTTTACACTGCTTCTGGCTGGCCAACGCTCACCAGGAGCAACTAAGTTGGGGTTCAGTGTCTTGCTCAAGGACACTTAGACATGTGACAAGGGAGCCGGGGATCAAACCTACAACTGCGAGACTGGTGGACGACCGCTCTACCTTCCTGCGCCACAGTGTCCTCACAGTGGCGCCACAGATACCATATGCTATGATATTATTGTTAATATTCTTGCCCAGATAATATCAATACAGAATGGTACAGCACTGATAAGGCTGTGTGAGCTTAGAGAAAATAATTTTGCCTTTTAAATGTTCTTCACAAGTGTTGATTTAGCCAATACTTTTCTTCTCATTGCCCACCATGGCTAGCTGCACACCTGATAACAAAACCCAGCAATAAGTAATGCTGTGTAAGCAGATAAAGAAGAGCTGGAAATACAAATATGATCAGCGGGTAAATTGATTCTACATGGGTAAATGGTCCAGTCTCAGGCACCAGTGAAGCCAAACATTGCCAACATTATTAGGCTAAATTATTGACAGAGCTAGAGACTGGGACTGTATAAAAATAAAAATAAAAATCTGGGCACAGGAAAATACAGTCTGTGTACATAGTATTGAAAATCATTAAAACATAATATCTCACAGCAAAGATTTGAAATGAAACAATATACAGTGCTACTTAAAGACTGAGAAGTACAGTGACTGCCAATTGTTACTGTGTCTTCATAAGGAAGTTTAAAAGAAGACAATTATTATTAAAAGGCAGCAACACAATATTTTCTATAATAAATTAATAGATAGTCTATTAAATTCTGTGTTTCCCCATAAAGTGATATATTTGTAAAGGGCCATCACCATGCCAACATTTTATTCTATTTTTTGGGGGGCTACTGAAAAAGGGCTAAAATCCAACTTTATTGTACAGCTGATCATATTGGAAAGTTGTCCTACTCCCATGTCCATCAACAAAAGAAGCAAGCATTTTCAGAGCAGCCTCACATTGTGCTGATCATTTAGTGCTAATCGCCACTGTTACTAGTTAAAATAAAAACATACACATACAGCATAAGTACATTAGTTTTGGTAAAACAATTCACATTTTCCCTGAGAACACTGCTAATAAATTACAGGAAATTCACACGAATACTAGTAATTTAATTTTTCCATACAAGTTTTTAAACTCGATCACTCAGTTGTCTTTGAGGGTTAAAAAAAAAACACAAACATTTTTTTTGACTTCAACATCAATTGGCTGCACTGAGACAAGTAAAAACATTTACAGCTGTCTGGTGCCTCCAGGTATTTCAGGTGATCAAAGGTGAGCCAACAGTGCTGCAGCACCACAGGAACTGAAGCTATCATTATTAGACCCTCTGTCATCAAGATCTGACCATCATCACAGGTGATCCATCTTCTTCAATCAAGCCTTATGATTGCTACTGATTATAGGTAAAGCCAGCCAATCAGTGGCTCTCAGAAATCAAGGTGGTCATGATGGTGTTTGCCTCCCCTGACCTTAAAAATATTCACCCTCTTAACTCCCAGAGAAGATACCATAATGGCAAGTGAAAACACTTTTCTACTGTTGGACACAGACAGGATGCTTTAGAGAAAAGTGATAACAGCAGTCACCCCCATATTTGTCCTTCAAACCAAAAGTGAGGAGAGGAGTTTCTATGAGACAGAGCAAGAGTGGCAGGGAGAGGGAAAAAAAAAAAAAAAAAAAAAGAAGAGTGACGACAAAAGCAGTTAATGAAAATAAAGCCCCAATTCCCAGATGCTTTTGAATTGTCCACTCTCCTGAGATGTCGCTGACTCACTATGCTGTGCACGCTCTCCCCAAGCTGCCATCACAGCTATAAATATCAGAGACAGAGAGAGAGAGAGAGAGAGAGAGGAGAGAGGAGAGAGAGAGGAGAGAGAGAGAGAGAGAGAGAGAGAAGAGAGAGAGAGAGAGAGAGAGAGAGAGAGAGAGAGAGAGAGAGAGAGAGAGAGAGAGAGAGAGAGAGAGAGAGAGAGAGAGAGAGAGTGTAAATAAATGAAGAGGACCAAACATACTGGCACAGGCAAGATTGCTTGCAAAGACAAATGCCATCCATCAACTTTAGATGAGCAACATATCCATCCACAATTCAACTCCAGCCATGCATACAGAGGGATGATGATGGCTGGTCTGGTCATGGTTGCTGTGTTAGCCTCCAACCACCAACTCTGACTCTTTAAAACAGCATATTTTTGAAAGCAATCACTTCCCGCAACACATAGTCAAGTGGAAAGTTTTCTCATGGAGGTCATCAACTTTAAAAACATTTCTATAGCTCGCACAGATGTGTAATTATGCCAACATTGGCGGGGTGCTTATTTTAATGCTCGCAAAAAGTTTCAATCGACATCGATGACTTTGCTGTGTCACAGAACCCTTGCTGTGCAGATGATTGGCAGTGGTGAGAGCCAGAAACATGATGTGTGCACACAGACATACTCTCTACATATGTGATTGAAGCTTTGCCTAGCAACACACAGGCAATGAGAGTGTGCAGAAATTCAGTAGGGGTTGTGCATCTTCTCTGTGCAATGTGACACTCCATCAAATATAATTACAGAGCAGTGCCTGATCTCCAACTAATGTCCAAGTGTGAACAAAGTCTGTCTGCACAGGGACCTACCCTGGCCTATCCAGCATTGCTCAGCATGCCACAGCAGAACCTGGCAATGCTGCTGGCCCCCAAGGGTAAGCATGCATCTGCACGAGTTCAGCAATAAACCCAGCTGTATATCTGGCTTCAGCCTCTGCATCGCAGGTGGCAGGCAGTGGGGGACTGAGCTCTATGGATGGTTCCACCTCCCCCCATTACCAAAAAGTATTTCTATTTGTAGTGCTGAAACTGTTTATATTGCTAAATATCCAAACAATTATGCTGTCTTGTGCGTTTTCACTCAACAAAATAAAAACAGGGATTGAAAGTGCTGACTTTGGTTAGATCGCAGCAGGAGGGAAGAATGCTACCAAACATGTTGGAAAGCGTGCAGTACAAGATGGAGATGCTATGACATATACTATTTGCAATCGGCTTTGGAGTTTACATCAAGTTCACAAATAAAAACACAAAGATTGAGGCCACACCTATACATGAACTTTATATTGTTACAACACCAGCAGCTACATTTAACAGTGAAATTACTGTTAGGAAGTAATAACAGATATATTATTTAACCATTTTTGATTCCTTTTAAACCGGTAAAAACTACAAAACTTTTTCTTACCATTGATTGATTATCTAATTTTTATGATATCTTTGTAGTTTCCTGATGATGTGTATGCTGATGTCATAGAAATACTTTATGGAAGCTATGTATGATCACTATATTAAGTAGATAGCTACAGTATAGTAATGTGTGTGACTCATCCAAATCACACTGACAGAAAATATCACTGCTACAATAATATTCTAATCTCACCGCTTTGCTTTTAAATGGCATTTTCTTTTTTCCATGGGTTGTATTACATGTACATCCTCCATAGAAGTCATCTAATAAAGAGGAATGGTTACATATGAGATTCAGGAAGTATTGCCCTTCAAGAATTAACTTGACTGAAGTTACCTCCAGGCATTGAATGAGCCCTACCTTATTAATTCTCCTTGCTTGGAAGAGTTACGTTAAACTTTAGAGAGTTTAAGGTGTCGTGGGGGTCATCCTTTTGAGTTATGAGAGAGTATGTTGCAGACCCAATCCAATAGAGATCAATACAACTTGGCGATAGACCTGAAGCAGGCACCAGGCTGTTCTCTTTTCTCATGTGTGTCCAGCCTGCCACAACCACCTTAGCGGTGGTTGCGAAAAAGTTTTGACACAAGCATAACACAGGCCTAATCATGAAAAGAATATTTTGATCTGTCATTTTGTAAGTGCCCAATGTTTGGCAGTTTACATGCATGGGTGACAAGAAGCGCCAATGTGACCCAAGTCCACATCTATAAGTGTACATTGCTTGGTCAAACATTGCAGCCAAAGCAGCGCAGAAGCAGCTATGACCATTGGCTCAGTCTTTGCCCATGCAGGTAGTTATCACAGCAGCCCAGCTCTTGAGAGGACCGACCAGTCAGGGTTCACTATCATTTGAGGAAGCAAATTACCTTATTTCACTCTGCTGTGTGGTAGAACATTTGACAGAATTGAGAGTTCAGGTCACCTTTTCATCATGTCATTTTTATATAAAAGTGGCCACATTATGGATTAACATAAACAGAACACACTGTAAAACTACTGTTATAAAACAACACTATCATCATTACATTTTTACTACTGTCTTATGAGAAGATATAATGTGGCTCAAGCCCTTTAATTGTATGCTGAAATCCCACGTCCTCCACGACTGCACACTATAAACACCCCTGAATGTGCATGGTGAGACTGCAGGAACGCTGCAGCAAGGAGTTTCCTACACAAATGTCTGCTCCTTGTTTTATCAATGGACCCAGTGTCAACTTCAACTGCATGTGTTAAACCATTTTGATTCAAACAGTACACACATGCTTTGAATCATGACTAGCAAACCAGCCAGGTTAATTTTATTTACCATCCCACTAATACCGTGTGGTAATAAACCACTAGATCATGCTCATAATAAGGATGGACTGAAAAATTTGACTGTTCAGCTACTACTTTGTTGGGCAGTCCCAACAAAGAAAAGACAAGTTTAGGAGAGAGCGTCTCCATACTAACCAACACAGGTCATGAATACCAAGCAAAGCACCAATATGAATGCAGACATATCCCATAATCCTTGATAAGATTGCTTCTGCTTCCATAAAAAGGAATTTCTATTTTTAAATGCAAATAATGAAAGACATGCTATTCCCTTATCTTCCACAGCTTAGTACATCACTATCCCCTTCCACTGGGCAAATATTTAAAAGGATTCATAACTTTATTGAAAGATTCTGTGTGTACGTCACATGAAATCTATCAGCAAAACACACAATAGGACACAAGTCCATAATTCTGTTACCCATCTTAATACCACTGAGATATACTATTAATGATACATGAATGTAATTACATTTCTCCAAGCATTTTGCCTATTATGGCAAGTGAATTGGAAAGGAGAATGATGAGAGCACAGCAGGCATTAATTAGAAGCTTTTTGCTCATGGATGAGGCAAAAAGCTTCTATCTTGCCGAGGCAATGTTATAGCTTCACAGTGATACAAGTTCAGAAAGGTGCAAATAAATTACTTCAAATACACTGTGGCCTTCTAATTTCAAAAAGGTCGTCATTGAATGCATCTTCCCATTGCAGGAAAAAAGTAAGTCATTAAAACTGTCACACTCTGAAGAGCAGTCTGCAAAAACCAGTGCTTCCTTTTTTCAACAGTTGGCCACAAGAGCAAGGAATGATCAAATATCGAAAAACCGTTTGCTGCACATCAGCAGTATACCCCGCACATCGTCAACAGTAAAAATGTAGAACAATCTGTGGTATAAAGTTTAACGCTGCAGCTGTAGGAATTGGGCAAAAGTGTTTTGCATTTTTGCACCATGAAGCTGAAGTCTTTACTTTTTCTTTACTTTATGCAGCCAACGATAATGCTGAGCCCACTAACAGCAAAACCACATATGCAAACAAAAGCACCTCACTGACAGCTAGCTGACTTTAAAGGGGGTTAAGAAATTGACAACCCTAACTACCTGTACACAACAGTAGTGCATTAAACCAGATTCAATATAAATGACCCAATACACCTTCTTGGCATGAGTCTGTGGTCTGAGTGCATTTTATAGTATAGTACTATTAATCAAATTTTAAAAAACTCTTTGCTAAATTCCATGTTTTATTATTCTTTTTTTTTTAAGGTTTTTAGATTTATCGTGCATTAACATTTGACTATCTGTGTCAAGATATTTAGGCAGGTATGGTGCTGGCAATTCTCAACTGTTTGTCTATACAAACCAGAGGCTTTAAATGTGACATGGACATTATCCTGTCTAGTGAACAATTAAACCAAAATGAACAGTATAGTGGAGCCTAATAGTCACCCCTCTCATATAATGGGCATCATAAATCAAATAGGCATAAATTATGTGGCAACTCTCAAGAACTATAATATTAACTGAGTGCTATAATAATTGTAAAGAGTTTACTTATACCTGCACTATTGGCACCACTCCGACCAGAAATCATAGGCTGCACTTCACACAGCGAGGCCCCACAAAAGGGCAGGTCCACAGTAACTAACATAACCCTGCTTGAGAGCACACATGTATTCATAAATTCATAAACAACACTTAAGCACAGGTTTTTAACAATAAATAGTTCCCGGCAGTAGAAAATGCCATCACTACTGCTTAACTAGAACCAGGAACGTCCCTCATTATCCACAATGCAGTGCAGGCCTAAAATTAAATTGACTGTAAACCGAGTAATTTTCTTTCCTGTGTCTAAAGGCTTGTAAAGTGGCGAAGTGTACGTTGCTTCCTCTCATTTGCTAATGCTAATATCTGATTCTCTACTTTGCTAATATTTGTCTGTGGGTGATTTTTTTTTAAGAGTCATACCCATGTCAAGTCATCTCAATATTGTTAAACATGTGCTTCTTTGTGTTGCTGGACACATTTTACACATGTTTACTACAAAACATGAGTGTGACCTGACAGTATGCAACAATAAGACAAGCTCTTGTATTTGAATAAAACAAAATGAATAAACAAAAATAAAAAGCAGCAATGTTATGCATCAAACCAAAATATGTTTCTAATAAAAAGATCACAATTCTCTTGGTTGTCAAATTAACAAATGTAACAGTCCAATGTTGAATATGCATTAATGTTATTCTGCAGGGTACAGAGCAGTTTGGCTAAAGAGAAAAAGACTAATCATCCAGTACATAGATTAAAGAGGCAACAATGGCAGGCTGGGAAAGTTAGAGTGGATGACACCGAGTGCTACCATGAATGCATATGCTATTATCAAATCTAGCTGAAAAGGATGATAAACTATGATTAAGGTCAGGGCTGTGGAACATCTACAAGTTACAGGAGAAAGGCTTTTAAAAGAAGGTCTCTTCCAATGCAGTGACTTGGTTTGCCTTGTGTAGGTACAAACTGCTCATTCCTATGACTGATCATTGTGCCATCTATAAAAGATGCAAATTATACTCTCAGCTGGGCCAAAACAATTGCTTGTCATCATTTTAAGGTCAAATACACATGCACAATGGTATGAGCTGAAATTTTGTATTCCAAGGTTTCCAAGAAAAGACAACACGAACAAACTACAGAGTGATTGTTGCTGTGACTGACTTGTGTGAAAGGGTTCTAGAGAACAAGTAGAAGCTTTTCTGCCTCGATAAATGTAGTTTTAAATGTGATTTCTTCAAACCTATGAGAGACTTTTAATGAGACAGGTACAATAGCTCGCACAGTTTGTTCAGAAAACAAGGTTGGGTTGATTACTCTGATTCCTGCCTTCTTTGCTGCCATATGAGAAATATGTTATCATCACCTTCCCCTCACTATGACAGCTGAATTATCACTTAGCTCACTGAGAGACAGCTCTTTCCGACATGTCAAAATAACCATGCTAGCCGCAGCCGGCTGAATCTGATTTCACACTATACTTGCTGCTCCTGCTTAGTATGGCAAGTAGCAATTTCATTTTGAATCTCCATCTCCCTTTCTTTCTTCTCGCTGATGTCCTTAACCAATGACACCCTAATTCATTCGCTGCCCTATTTCGGTGGGCCTTGGGTTGCAAGCCGATCCACTTAGGGTGAAGAGCCTCTCCTCCAGGGTCCAGCCGTCGTTCACACACCTGGGAGTCTTCCCCACTATTACGCATGCTATTTGCACAAATTGCTCCATTTGTGTTTGAATATGAAATGCATTTCCTGAATATAACAAGAGACCGTATCTTTCTCCTGAGAGAATATTTGAGATGCAAGGGACATTCTATTCTTCAGTTAGATTGCCTCTTCATCTCTTCTTTGTCATTAGCTTTAAGGGAAGTCTGAGAAATGTTATGTGCGAAATTATATGGAAAACCAAAACTCAAATTGCTGGTGCCAGATTGGTATTGTTAAATGGATGTGAATTGGTCTTATATGATGTGAAAGGAAATAATAATCCCTAAAAACCCATGGAAGAATGCACAGGGAACTAAAGTAATGAGATGACTGAAATACTACTGAGCTGCATTTCTTTTCCAGATGACGCATTCTCATACAAAGATTGGCGAATTGGTGGCCATTTAACATTTCTTATCTTAAAAATATTGATATTGGCAATGTGATTACTTGCAAACATGAACAAGTGAGTGACACATTTTGAGGTCAAATCATGACAATTTTTTAATGCACAATTTTTTAATGCACTGTATTTTTTGTTTTAGCATTTATGTTCTAGAAAAATAAAAAGGTAAGTAATAGTTCAAATCTACTACCTCACAGCTAGAAGGTCCCCTGTTCTTGTGCTGACCCCTGTCCAACACAACATTAAAACCATCAGTTGGATTCAATGTTGTGGGAAACACACACACACCCCAAGTCTTTGGTATCAATATCAGAAATCTAAAGTTAGCTCTCATCTTGTTGGTAATAACTGAGAAAACAAAAAAAAGAAGAAAGCCCATTATTGCAGGGGTTTGAACTAATATTACCACAGCAGGCTGGTTTGTGAGCTTGGCTGCCAGTACAGTAACAGTTTGAGGTCACAGACTTTGGCTTTCACTATACTGGGATAGAGTTTCAAATCACCAGCTTTCAGCTCGTCCATTCAGGGGTCGCCAGAGCAGAACGTGTATCGCACGTTGATTTGGCAGGAGTTTTTTTTACCTTCCTGCCGCAACGATCCCATTTTCACCTGGGCTCAGGACCGTCACCAAGGCGGCCCTCGGTGGATGAGCGGGGCCACATCTGGTGGGTTGGGATTTGATCCTGAGACCTTCTACATCCCTACCTGATGCTCTACCCATTGAGCCACCAACAATTAAAATGTGAATCAAACATTTTCGATATATGTAAATTGGGTCAGAAACTACTACTACTACATATTTGCATGTAAAAAGATCCATTATCAAAATGATTTAAAAGTGTAAGAATGCAATTTAAAAGTTGTTTGTTATACTGACAATTTTGCTTCAAATTAATAATTTGTATTTGGGCATTCTAATGACCTATAAAGGCCCAAAATGTAATCATTAAACTTCAATATCAGTGACAGTGTTTGTCATCTTAATCTATTTGCTCATAACAGCCCCTAATCAGCCAAAAATGAAGATTTAAGCTAGTCTGACCTCTCCAGCCGATTGCAATCAGAGTTTTATCTACGAGGTAAAACCTAATAAGAGGTCATTTAACCCCCTCAGATCAAAATTAATCTACTGATATTAGCATTATGGCAGAAATGCCCAGTGACATTTGGCTCTTCATTAGAACCCATGACCTTTTCACATTACATATGCATGATTCCAGTCACCTTTTTGGACACTGTGGGGGGAATCGTATTTGTTATTACCACAATTGCTGTACTTCTCTGGTAGCTAGCTGCCTGAGCCATTTTGCATTTAAATTTGTTGGATAATAAATTATTCAGGGATTTAATTTCAAAAAAAGTGGCAAGTATTTCTAAGGAACAACAAACCAACCTGCCTAGCCATGGGTGCCATTTCCCAAAACTTGTTTTTAAATTACATTCACAATAGGATTCTTATTAATCTTCAGGCAATTCAGGAGGCTTTAAGGATCATAACACATTTTAAAAATAGATCCTGTATGTATGCTCTGACCATGATCAGAAAATCCTGTTAGTTTACAAGGTTATTTCTGGAGACTCCTATCAGTGGGTTTTGGATATACAGTATTTTATTGAGATTACAATGTGTGTCACAGCAGCTACTGTTCTTTTATGTGCTGTCTTGTCTCTTACAAAATAAAAAAAAAAAGTGGATGTGGACAAAGAGCTTCACAGAAATCTCAAACTGCATATTGAATTCTAAAAAGCACACCCTCCAAGGCAGAATCCTGGCAGAGCCTGCTCACTCAGGCTGCCAAAACTCTGACAATGGTAATTGCTTGTCATATTTAGGAAATTATGTAGAAAATACAAATGCCATATTAAAACCTTTTTTAAATTCTATTCAAGCCCATTCGATTCATTTTCGTCTCAGTCTACCCTGGCAAGGGGCACTGGAGTGATCGCTGCCTTCGTTCTTTACTGACTCACTGCTTTTAATGTTGTCTCATTCATTTCAGGTAAGCCCCAAGCTTTCCACCCTATGCCTGACTATCTCATTTTTGTCATATGAATATCTTTCATCCTAACTGAGAAATCATCTAATTGAAGAAACAGTCAAAATACCCCTTACAAAAGTCCTGAAAAGATGAATATGAGAATACAACTCACCGACAGACCCCAGCTAACAAATGGGCCATAAAGGGCACTAGAACACACCAATAAATCTTAAGATTTTTCATAGTTGTTGCACTGGCAACTTTCTCGGCCAAGTGTTATGTTTTGTGTTGTCTTCATCCTCTCTCTGTAAAATAAGGGACAGACTAGTCACTTCTTGCAGATATAAATACTGACGGGGTAATTTTTAGTGACGCTCAATCTAGAATTGTTCATATCAAATATTCCTTTAAAAGCTGACAAACAGTAGCAGTTTGACAAAATCACAAGGCCCATCTTCAAATATCAATAACAAGAATAGGTTTTAAGGAAACTGACTTTTACCATATCATACAAGTCTGTATTTAGCAATGCTTTTCATTTTAAACACCTTGTTTCAAAGCACAATTACAGTATAGTAACTAACAATCAGTACCTTTTTATGCACACAAGAAACCAGGTTACTCTGAAATCGGGCTAAACAGCAGATGTTTGTACACACTGTGGCACCTGGGTTACCGTGTATAGATAAAGTCCTTCTGGTTGTCAGCTTCACCACTTTATTTTTTAGACCGCAAGAGCAAAACGTCCTTATTGCAAAAATATGTTTGTAGTTCAAAAGTTAAGTGAAAACTGTACATCACTGGATGTAATGTACAATTTAGCTAACTGTTTTGAGAATCCCAGTTAAACAACCTTTTTTTTGTTCCCTTCAGCCTTATAGCAATTGTGTCCTCAGATACACTACTGCCTCGCCTGAATATCACGTTCTGCTATATGGTGACCACACCGCTGATCGCTGGAGCCATCACAATACCATTTTATGGTTTATTTTTACTGTTGTGACAATATTGCACAGTGCTTAGAAACTGAAAGCTAAAAACCAGCCTCTTTCTAACTTAATACAAGTGTAAAATGGCTACTTTTACTTTAAGAGTAATCCATCACTGTGGGCACCTTTGTATCTCTTACAATTGTCAGGTGTCTGAGCCAATTTGAGATTCTAGGACAGAGGACCATCCCATCCAATTGCTGGCAAAAATGCCCCCTGCCTTGCAGCAATAATAGTCACTGAAAAGTCTTTATGGCATTTTAAGAACAGCGTCTCTCACTCAAAAAACCACTAAAAAAATATAAATCTGTGCACTTAGACTAATGATATCTGAGTTTTTAGGAAACAATGTGTTTACTTCTTTAAAGTAACCTGACAGCAGCTTTCTTATTTCCTTGATGTATACAAACACACCCTGTCTTCTTCAGAGTGTTAGTGAAGACCTCAAAAAAGAAAAAGTGCTAAGGCATAAAATGTGAATTCAAAAGCAATCATTTTTGGTTCTCAGCTCATAAACCCTGCTGTTGATGGGTAGGGCAGTAAAAGTCAGGTGGATGAAGGTAAAGAACAGATCTGACTGATTCTTAGTCGTGCTTGCGGTCACAGCAGCAACCACTACCATTGAGGAGTTGACCTCCAGTGAGCGATATGCAAAGTATAAACAGCATTACAATAATCACAACACCAAATGAGAAATCCAGTACTTGAGGAACAATTAGTTTTCCAACTATTACTTCATTGATAAATAGAAAACAACTGAAGGTAAATAGAAAAATTTAGCCCTTTACAGGGTCAGCTGCTGGCACACAAAGTCTTGGCACATGCCTGGGACCTCCAAAGTTAATCTGTGGAGAGTTTTATGCAAACAACTGACACGTTAGCTTTTTTCCTGTGCCAAACCAAACAGCCATACCAAGCATATGTCAGGATCATTAAAAGATGAGCTGTAGAAAAGCTCGTGCTCCTCTAAATACATGTGTACCTTTGTCCGCCAATTTTTACTGTGTGTGTTTTTAAGTCTGTTTTGCCAGCATGTTTATGTGTGTCCACAAATAGGCCCACTGGTACAGCTTGCCCCAGTCATGGTAAAGTGTTATTCGCTATCTGTCCCTCTTAGTCCCTGGAGAGGCTGTGTGCCCTCCTTAAGCCCTTCAGCAGTGTCTCTAGGCATCCACAACATGAAGCTTACACTGCTGCTACACTCTCCTTTTGTCTTTGACTTTCAGTCTTCTGGGGGAAAATTATATTCTAATTTTGTAGCCACGTCTATAAAATTGGGTCCAATTTTAGCAAAGCCCGCTTGATTTTACTATTTTGATTAAGACGTCAATGACTGGATGAACTTTTTGCTCAGTAATCTTTATTGCGCTACAGTTTAATGAAATCACATTTCACAGAGATTTATGATATGACTGACAAAGTAACTTACAACTATCAAGTTTGTATTATGTGTTCTTTTTTGCACAATGTAATTATGCAGAATGTCTCAGAATAATTTACACATGCCTGTATCTTAAATATAAGAGCTATTTAAAGTGGTTGGGATTTGTGGTTTTTCTCTGCAGGTCTTGTACTGTGAATATTCAGTAGGAAACATGCTTTTATAAACCTTACACAAATTGATTAAGTGTTCCACATATAGAAAAAAAAAAGAATACAGTTAACATTTAGACCTACAATAGAGTAAGTTATATATTTAATTCCAGCACTGCATTTTTTTCTTCTGTTGCATTTGTAAGAGAGAGATCCACGACTGACAAAACAAATGTGGGTGGGTTTTATTTCTCAGTGATGATTAATGATTTCCATCTCAACCTTGAATACAGTTTGAGGTTATAGCTTTCAACCTCCCACAGGCACAATACTGTATCCACCCTAAAACTCTCTTTAACCATTCATCTGTTCTGTAATCTTGTTTCTTCATCACCTTGCCACGGTGGACTTTCCCAAAAACTTGCAAACCTTGTAAACAAAATTATGATCCACCACCTTGAGTGTATTTTTGCAACATTTTTTTTAAACAGATCCATAAATTATGAGTACATAACACATTTTGGACCACTGTTAAGTAATAATTATTGTCATTATCAGTTTTTCCTGATGAACATTTTCTTGATTACCCTAAATACTCGTGGTCGGGGCTTTTAACAGAAGGGGAAACTAGTCCTTCATTTGTGACAGGCCTATGCTAAAAGACAGGCCTTCATTTCTAATGTCACACATGACATACAGTGTACCAAACACAAAAAAAAAATCTTATCTTAAAATATTATGCAAAAAAAAATTGGCAGAATAGCATCCATAAAGTTATTTAGTATTGATGTCTTTGCCCTATATGTTTAATTAGCACAGTTGATGTTTTTTGTACTTTTATTACAGGGGTGTACCAAACCATTTGGGTACAGGTTTCATTGCTTATGTGTACCAACTTATTTAACGGTAGTTGATAGAAGACTTGTTTAGTGTGCTTTCTCTGAGTTGTCACACATGCTGTGGGATGAACACGAGAGTAATAAACACACAGCACTAGTTTAGCCAAACGTCTGGGTACAAAAACTCATAGCAAAGCAAATGAGAAGGCAGAGCAAAGGAAACGGTCCTTTATTATTGAGCTCCCCGCGTTAGGGAAAACTTTGGCTTCTCTGAGAAATCCAACAACAAATAAAGACGTAAATGGTGTGCCGACATTGTTCAGTGGTATTCAGGTATGTTACTGGCAAACATCAAACTGCCAAACTAATTTCAAACATTACAATAACAGTATTTGTAGCAGCAGATCTAAAGCCTTGCCTACCGAACAGCATTTCATATTTTGCCTTACTGTGACTGTCTGGCTGTGACATATGCTACTTCTATCAGTTCAACACTGCTAAACACACCACAATCACATTCACATCAGCAACTGTCATACAACAGTTATTAGTAACTGGCCAACAGCCATCTTTTCCTCACAAGAGCATTCATTAGTATCACCAGCTGTCTTCATCACATCAGTTAGAAGTTTTCTCAATACTTGCTTGACAAACCATTAATTGCTTATAGGAAAATTACCGCAATTTCTGATATGGCAGCTAAATGTTTGTAGTGAGGTAACAGGGGAAAACTGAAGCAGTAAAGAAAAACAAAACAAAGAAAAACACACCACTTGCTGAAAATGTACTTCCCCAATCCCTGTTTTAATCCCGTCTTCTACATCTCTACCATTTTCTGCTATGCAACATCAACCCCTCCTCATTTTCTTCCCTTATACCATATGACAAGTTGGCTATCATGAAACACGCTGCATAGGCATCAGCAACTTCTGGCCAAGCTGTTGTTAGTCAGTGCAGCCACACAATAAATGTAACTCTTTAAGATTGGGCAATGATGTTCTGTACATAAAAATAAAACCATTGCTGTAGGTCACACTGAATTTAGAAAAACTCTCTGATTCAGCCATAAACACACTGGTTATCTGACATTTTTGGATACAACAGATTACAGATCCCCAAAAGCCATTTGTTAGATTACTTACAGTAGATTTTAAAAAAAATAACAAAAACGTACTCTATTTTACTGTATATCAGCAGTGAGGGGGAGGAGAAAATGACAAAAGATCAAAGCATAATAAACCAAAGGCAACATAAACATCTTTTTGATTTGAGTAATTAAGCTTTAATATTCTCCAACCCCACCTACGTATCTCTGCCACTTTTCTCTCCTCTGTGTCTTCTCCTCCCAGCGTCCTCCCCAGCTATTTGCTGCTTATTAGAGAATCTCTCTGTCAACCTTGTCCCATCTAATTCTCACCCAATTACAATCTAAATGAACCACAGGACTGCTTAACTTGCTTTGCTTCTACCCGTTGTTTAATTTGTGACGGTAACAAACTGTGATTAGGACTCCACAAAAGGTTCATAAATTAGGCAGTCAAAGCTGAATTAATCACCATTCCCTGGAAAGATAAATGGGCAATATTCAATTTTTCCATATGGATCCCACTGACAGCAGTAATACACTCTGAAAAGAACACTCAGTGACAATGACTACATATTTTACTGACTGACATTTTGACCAGGGATGGTTTGCACATCACCATTCACTAAAATTTCATTTATTCAGAATTTCTGTCTGAGATAGCTTTAAAGCCTCATATGCAAGGTTTGCACTAAAGCAATTTTCACTAGTAGCATCTGCGTTCCTAAGGTAAAACTGGGCCAATTTGATTAATGTCATCATCTCAATGTGAGAAGCGTACATGACACAATAAAGGGTTTGCCAAAGGGAGAAGAGTATGAATGGAAATAAGAAAAAGAAAAAAATGAAAGGAGAGTGACATGAGGCAGAGTAAAAGACACGAGACATAAGAAGGAGAAAGAAAACAGAAGGTAAAGTGATGGATAATGAAAAACTAAAAGTGGGAGAAGCAACCAGCCAATTGAATGAAAATAGACACTGCTACACTGATCTTCATCCAAGGAAAAAGGCAGCAAAACAAGGAAATGAAATGCAATTGCCTAATTTTGACAGTGATCTAGTTTAGCATACAAACAGGCAGTGGATAATTAATCTCAAGAGGGAAATCAGCATACACTAAGGGAGAAAAAAGCGCTTCTAAAAAGGCTTAAATGGCAGGACAGACATTACAACTCAACTCTTTCCTACTGGGGACTTTACCATTCCCTTACTTTAGCACTATATGCATTAAGAAAGAGCTCTACACAAAAAAACCAAGGAAAACTTTAGAAATGCTGGTCTGATCATTGTTACGGTGCCAAAACCTGTATATATAAAGAAATGCCTTCCTTTTCCACAGCTGAAGATGGCATCTATTCACCTTAATAGGCTGGTAACATTTGATAAAGATATGTGGCCAGATACTGGTATTGTACAGGATCATTTTCCAGTTTTAAACACATTATCAGTTTGTTCTATCATAGAAAGAAACACAAAGAAAAGAAAACACTAAAATTATAACACTCAACATGCAGGGACACACACACACACACACACACC
Source organism: Channa argus (assembly GCF_033026475.1). NCBI lineage: Eukaryota > Metazoa > Chordata > Actinopteri > Anabantiformes > Channidae > Channa > Channa argus. The sequence continues at coordinate 10,012,060 of NC_090218.1, forward strand.
CCCTCTACCTATTGCACATTAACACACTATAATGTCCTGCAGATTCATATAGTATAGAATCCACCTATATTATTCAGCTACAGCCAGTTTAACCAATTGCTTAATATTGCTGATGAGTAAAAAAAGAAATGCTGAATCTTCTCAGTTTCAAACAGAGGCTACATATCTGCAAGGACGTACGTAGCCTTCTGTTAGGAGAACCTGTCTACATGACATCACACAGCAATGCGACAGCATATTAATTTCTTTAGATTCGTGTTGGTAGAATAGTTACAATTACAACATACAAAACCGTGTGACTACAGTAAACAGAATAGTGGCTTTACCATAGGGAAAGAAAAAATAAAAAAAAGAAGAGCGATTTGCCATCTAAAGATTAGACACTTCCCCCCCCCCCCCCCCCCACCCAACCATTTTAGAATTAAGAGAATGTGTAGAGGTGGAATCGATCAGCAGAACCAGAAACAGAACTTATCAAATTCAAATGATACACAACCCTAAATCATAGGCATGAGATCAGTTACTTGTTTCTCACAAGTTCAATCACTCGTTTGACACTTCTGATCCAAAAGTCACAAAAAAAGTGGCTGTTGTTCCTGATGCCCCTAACACAACCACCACACACGTCATCAACAAAGAATTCAGCCACATGTCCTGTTATCACCTTGCCCATTGTAATGACTCACTCTAAGGAATGACTCACATCACTGAGCAGGAAGTGATCCAGTGAACAAAATAAATGAAGATGGTAACAGCCTCTTGCCACAGAAAAACAGGCCTGGGATACTGCTGGTCTGAATACCTGCTATGGTGTTTGCAAAGAACTTTGATGGTGACAGAACATCTCTGGGGACCTGGAAGCATTTGAACCCTAATTATTGTTGTTCAACAGTCATTATTATGAATGTTTGTACATATCACAGAAAACCACAAACACAGGGAGAATTTTAACACCAAGAACAAAATAATTTCAGCCTCCAGTTCACTATCAGGCAGCAATACTCTGCACAAATACAGGACATAACTGCAACTTGGAGACAATAGAAATTACAAGGGGAAGTATTATGTAAATCCAAATTTCCAGTCTACAATATTGTTTTTGCTTCAACCTAACTTCATGGTATTCATTTTTCAGCATCAACATCTAAGGAGAGGTAGAAAAAAATAAAATAAATAAAAGGTTGAAAATTGAATCTTTAAGAAAATCTACTTCCAAAATGTTTTATTCTTTTCTATACTCACTGCATATCATAAGTAACAGCTGAAACAACCTACCAACAGCCACAACTCATAACCAGTAAATGCAGCACTCTGCGCCGGATAAAAATGAGAAGCTGCTACCTTTGTTTAGTAGGCTACACTGACATTTTAGATATTGGCATAATGCACTAAACTTGACACTATCAGTGTCAGAATCCAGTCACCGGCTCCCAAGTTATTTATTCACACTTACAAACTCCTATGCGGCAAAAAGCTGTACTATTGACGGAGACAGTGAAGGTCAGAAGCTGCAACACCAAGAAGTTTGTGACTTGGTTTCTTTGTCACCATTTACTCATCTTGTGAGGATATTTTCCTTTGCTACTTTTCCTCACAAACAGCCTGTTTACATTTTCCTCATTGTGGTCCACCAGGTTAGCTACATATTGTCACTTTGATCTAATGGGATGAAGATTCAGATGCAGAATATTGATTGAAAAATGGTTGTCAGTTTATCATTGTTAAAGAGAATTGTTTTCCAATAATTGGTTAGTTTTTAGAATCGACCAGCTCTACTATGACCCTACATATGTTAATAAAAAAATGAATTAACAAATATCCAGAAGCAAACAGAAACAGATGTGATGTAATAGATGTTAATAAATTATGAAAAAAAATAAATCCTCTGAGTCATGTTTAGAACCAATAGAAGCAAGCACAGAAAACAGCATTTTCCACTGGAGATGAAGAGAACACATAATGGGCCTAATGCTTACAGAGAAAGTCTGTTGTCAAATAGGAAGCAATCAGCCCTGGAAATATTGCTGTTACAATAATTTGCACACAAACCACTCAATTTCACTGTCACGCACTACAAAACAGAAAAACACACAAATTACGAGCCTAAGAAAAACTTAGGTGAATGCCTAGGCCTCAGAATACAGCTGAACTGGTGCCAATACAGCTATGTGACGACACCTTTACCAACACCAAAGCCAGACACTCAAACCAATATAAAACAACTGAATTACTGTGATGGCCAACAAAAAAAGACCAGTGGTGGTTGCCAGAAATGAAATACGATATGATCATATTTAATACTACTGAAATTAAGTTTCAGCACCACCTGTAGTGAGCGTTGATATATATGAAACTCCATTAAAATAGAATTAAAAACAAAGAAAAATAAGACTACTCTAGACTGTGGTCTGCAGCACAGCCAATTTTTATAAGTACATGGTCAAAAACAGATGGGCATTAATAACGAAATGCACATGAATGTCAAATATTCAATCAAATGTTTAATTGAATCCCAGTGTATTCCAAATTCCAAAAAAAGCAAAACGGCAAGGTTCTAAGTGTAGTTTATCTGTCAGGGCTCCTGTAAGACAAACATTAATTTGAGGCTACTACTATACTGCACAGCTACTCTGCACTGGGTGGTTAGAGTAGTAGTACTAGTATTCATCTCTACTAAACTACTGAACTATCAGGTAGGCCAGGTCATATCCAGCTCCTCCATTGACACTGAAGCGATAATAAAGATCAAGTCGCTCCAGCCAAAACAAAAAAAAACAAAACATGGAAGCTACCTGTTTATAGTGTGTCCTAAATTTAACCAGGTGATCAATAAAGTAGTTATACTGGGGGAGAAAAGCTGACTTACACCATCTATACAGAAGGTGCTGTGTGAGCAGCCTGTTGGCACTTCCAGTGTCCTGCCCTGTGTCTACAACATACAGAGTTTTGGAAATGAATGATCTTACCTTAAACGTCTGAGCTATCACAGAGTTAAAACAGCCTGCAGTATGAGGCCTAAGCCAGATAAGCACACGTGACTCATTTCTGACTGAATATATTTTGCCAACTTGCATGCAGGCTGTCACCAGGATTGAGTGATTTCAAGTGCTTTTATTTTTGTCTGTTATGTTCAGGGAGAATGGCAGGACATGGGTTAATTTTGCAATAATAATGGAAATCTTCCTTTTTTAAAACTGCACAACCAATTCCTCACAGATTGTGTCAAATGCAGCAGAACAGAAAAACTAATGCCTGTCTGTCCCACATCTGTTTGGTAGATTATCTATTGGCATCCACCAGCAACTGAAACGCTGTCAAATCTCTAATGTTTTCCAACTCCTCCTCTGAGGACAAGAGCGATAAATGTGATGCAGTAACAAGTGGGATTCTTTCAGATTGTCACAGTTCTATCATAAGAAGTCTCCCCCATAACAGGCTACATGGTCAATTTGATGAGAGCTTTTTAGATCTAAATTACTTCCAAGCAGCATTTGCCAGCAATCAGAAAAGCAACATGTGCACCAGAATAACAGCAGAAGAAAAAGATTTTATCATGGAGCACAACATGGCATATTTTGAAAAATGCTGTTTGCTTTAAACACAGTAAATGTACTCACATTGATCGATGTTCCCGTCTGCTTTCCCCTTCTCCTGCAAGCACAGAGCACACACAAAAGTGGTTATTACAGGCTTGAAGCACTGAGACAAAGGACAAAAACAGCCTTTTCTGCAGCTTTCTGCAGGCCATTCGTTAGCGTGCCTTTTCCTCTTTTCTGGGAAAAGAGGAGAGAAAACAAAAGGTGAACAAGGAATTGAAAAAGAAAAAGAGAAACATGGAGGGACAGAGATTGTAGGGTGCATGACACCAAAGAAACAAGAAGACCTTTACAGATGAGAATCTCGGTTATTTCAATCACTCCAATTTCAAATACACTTGCCCCCAGCCTAAAAAAACTGCACCTTAATAAAGCAGATTGGGTAGAATAAACCAATAGGCTAGTTCTATCTGTGTGTAGGATATAAACATGCCTTTGCAGTTTTCAAGTAACTGATCAAAATTACATTTTTTTTCTTTCAAAATAGTGTCCTCGTTAATTTATGTTCAGATGATGAAACAAGACAAATGTGTCCAGCTATGAGGTGCAACATTGTAAACTTTTGAAGCTAAATAAAGACAAACTTTCTGTATTAAAAAGATCAAATATAGCAAATATCGATATCAGACTAATACTTTCAGTATCCATTAAAAATGATTCAAAGTGTAACAAATTAAAGAAATAAAGGAGCAATGTTACAAATGCCAGGAAATACTGGTGTGGAATAATGGCTTAAACAATCACTGAAGAGTGACGGGAGCAGATAAGAAATAAAACATATCTTGGACCATCTGACTAGAAAAATAGCATAAAAATTAAGACAAAATGTGGAAAACCACAGGAGATATCGTAAAGTTTAAAAAAATAACAGGAACATGAATTCATGATGACTTGAATACAAAAGTTTCTTTAGTGAAAGCTTTGGATGGTCAGACACAACAGCTGCAAATTAAAATTCATTGCAAGTCACTGAACATCAAGTTGTATTTGTGTTTACTGTATCCCTGTGAGCTACTGATCACTAGTGCTGGTTAAGCACCAGGTAAGTCACTCTACATAAATGCACTGTATCTGAAGTAAAAATGCAATGTACACGGGAAAACAAAGGATCGACATGTTGTTTAAAAATAGAGCGGAAGCCAGTCTTCCGATGCACCACTGCTTCTGAAGAAGCCAATATGTGGCAGCAATTGAAGTGTTGTGACATTTTGCATTTTTGTCCCTCAGTGTGGATGTCACCGGTAATGAGGCTCAGTGATAAAACGTGTGTGTCTGCAAGGCCCTCTTGGCTTCCCAGGAGACAGAGAGCCTCACAAGAAACACAGCAGTTTTAGTGCCACTTGTCACTGCCTCCTCCTTTGTCTCTCTGTGTCTATCCATCTCGCGTTCTGCCATCTGTCCATCTTAATTGCAGACGTGCTTCTTCATGATGGCAGGATAAAATTGAGTGTACTCATCAGCACTGACTTCCATCATCTCAAGTGCTGCTGTTTGATCAATTGATTAGGGAATCGACTCAACCGCAGAGGTGAAAGAAACACTATGGGCTTCTTTCTAAAAATACTTTCTTCTTTAACAAGACTCCCCAGGGTTCATTTTGTCACTTCTCCATACATTCAGCTACAGGGAAATTTTATGGTGTTATTCAGACAGTTTTGTAGTGGATGTATTATACTGTCAGTTACAGTGGGTAAAGAAATGTAAACAACTAATAGTAAAATTAAAACTGGTTTTAATTACCATTTATTACATACTTATTTCTACCAGATTTCCTCTCCGTGATAGTCTCGGATCAGATTGGGAAGGGGGGGGGGGGGGGGGGTCTCCCCATTCTAGTTTTTTTTGTCTTACCCAGCATTTAATAATATGATTTAAGTTTACAAGAACAGTTGGGATACTAAGAGATATCAGACTTCTGGTACAAATATATAATTATTTTATTTTTAATTATTTTAAGGACAGGTTAAGATATTTAGAAATCTTGTCAACTTGCTTTAAACAAAACTATTTTGACACAACATGCAACCAGGGGGTTGAGGGAAATAATGTCTTACAGCCTTCAAGCAGTTGGGTTAAATGCACTAAATGGAAAATGTGCCAGCTCTGATGGTTAAATCTACTGTATGTACACTAATTACATAAACTGGCAGCTACCACAGGAGGCAGGGCAGAGTGTGCATATTTGCTTGTAGTTCGTTCAACAGGTATGTCTGAATCTGGTGATCGAGCAGTAGCAATGTTGGTATGGTTAGCTAAATTTATACATCTCACAATTATCATAGCTACATTTTAATTATGTGCTGTTACATGACTTCAGTAGATAAATGCCAGTCAATCAGAAACAAATATGTTCTGTGGCTGTGGAACAACGTGGTAGTATATTAGTACTTCAACTGTGGTTTCACATACTAAAACACTTGTGTTACTGTGAGTGGAATTATAATAAAAATACCATCCAAATGTCATTGCATTGTAATGTTATTGATGTCACAGTCTGTTTCAAGTTTGCCTGCTTTATTGGGTTTTTGTGGAAGCAACAGAGTTTAAGTGTACACACTCAATAAGATTGTTATAGCCTCTTGAAAAAACTAGTCCAAACAAATCTCTGAGTGCTACATGCCTCCATCTTGGATGCCATTTAAACACCCACACAAAACAAGAATCTGACATTGCTGCAACAGAGACTGACATTTTGTGGGAATGCAATTTGAACAGCAGGGCAATTTAAGCCAAGCTGTGTCTGTTACGAAGCCTGCTTGAATATGCCTTTTCTTTGCTCTCTTATATGCGTTGCTATGCAGGCCCTCTTCATTCAAGGACCCATATGTTTATATGTGCCCACTTTCCCTCAATCCATGTCTCTCTGGCTCTGAAAGCCAGTCCACAACAAAACCCTCAGTAAGAATTAACTGTCTGTATGCAGTTTTGGTTGAAATATATCTGTTAAGCAACAGACAGTTATTCTTTTTTTTTTTTCATTGTAATATTTCTGATGTTCAGTGCAAATTGGTTGTTGTGTATAAATAAAGATGTTGAGGCTTATTACAAATATAAATGACTAATATATTGTCTGAAAAACAACTACAGTGTGAACCCTTAAGTGTAGCAGAATTTAACTAAAAGGAGACCTTAGTGTGCACTGTTACATGTGTTCAGGCATTTTATATATAATTTCTCATTACAAGTCAATTTGACAGAAACAAAATACACTGAGAGTTCTTCCGAACTTATAAATAAATTTAAAAAATAATAATCGAGTCGTCTTTAGAGAAGTGTTCATCCACATTGGTCACTGCCTGATGTCTTCAGAAAAAAAACAGCCTAAAACCAATTCATTGGTGCACCAGCATGAATCTTAATGAACGAAAAGAAGTCAAAAGACAAACAAAAATGAAAATGTATTTAAGTGGTTTATGCATAGGTTTGAGATAATGTAGATATAGAAGGATATCCTGACAAATTATTTTTTTCCCCTCCAGATCATAAACTGGAGTGGCTTCATATTCCAGTGACACTATAGGGATCTGTCCATCAGTTGCACTTGTTTCCCTAGTAAGAATAAATCACGCACTGTAAATGCAGGTTTAACAGAAGAAACCTAACTGATAGTTAAATATGAGCAATGATACGTCACAAAAATGTAACGTATCAATAAGTCAATTTCTTTATTATTTACCATCAAAGTTGAGAATATGACTTATGTCATGGCATGATTTCATAAAGACTTGCTAGTCAATTCACAATAGTTTGAGCCAATTTAAAAAAAGAGAAAAGAAAATAGAAAAGAGGGGGTGGGACTGTGCTGTCCAGTGCTATGGCCAGGTTCCCATTTGCAAAATAAAAAAGCAGAGGAAGATGGTAAATTAAAACATTTAAAACACATTTTTTTAAACAATGGCTGTGTTGTAAAGTAACTGGCCCACTTCTACCACGTCAGTCCATTGTCAATTTAATGTGCACTATAATATCCCCAATGCAGTGTCTATCTAAGAAGTGCATACAAAATGATTAATGCTCTGTGATTCGAGTAGCAGGTACTGCAAAAGAGTCGTTGCTGAAATCTAGCAGATACATCTGTTAAACAAAGTATCCCCCACCACTATAATTATAGTAGAGAATCATTGCTTCTCATAGTGGTACAGGGACAGTGCATTTGTTCTGTGTGACTGGAAATAGTTGTCAAAGCTGAAGAAAACCTATCAAAACGTTGAAAAAAAACCCTAAAAAAATAAAAAAAATACAAATTGTGTAGCAACCCTCTGGGGCCTGCAATGGAATAGAAAGTAAAGCTTTATGAGCACAAGTTATAATCAAAATGTAAATGTTATGGGTTAGCCCCACTACTCAAAAGTAAAATAGGAATCTGCAATTATAGAACAAAGGCTATTTTCATTATTTTTATTTTCATTGTTCCTGCAGTATTTCCTTTTTCCTAATCCATACCCGGACCAAATCAAATCATACAGTCACTGACAAACTCTCCACCAACACAGGAATCCAGAATCAAGACTGCCACTACATCAGCCACATTAACAGAACCATCTCTTAGTTAAAGTTAAGCCCGATCACAGAAGACACCTGAAATGCATACACTGCATAATGCACTGTATGCTGAAAAATACTGGTACAAGCAGTAAATCAGACAGACACTTCATTTAGATCAGAACAAAGAACGTCCCAACAGAGCTACATCTATCATTAAATACATTTTGGTATTTTGCCGTCAACTTTATCAGTATTATTGTGCTACTGTTCACCTTTGACACGCTGTGCAGACATGATTCAAGCAGTGTGACCCAAGTTTCCTGTCAATATTCGGGTCTGGCAAGACAATGGCAACTTTCCAGCTGTGCCAAGATTCATACTGTAATTGTAACCAAGCTGGATTTGTCAACACACTACAGCGACCTTGATTGCTCTGCTGGTATTTAAGACGGCCCTTAGGAAGTTGAGAAGAAGTTGACGAGCCACCTTCCGGACTTTCTTACTTTATTTCTCGCTCGTCTTTTGGAGTCTCTTACCCCCCTAAGATACTCTATTGTTCCTCTGTTTACATGATTTATATTGTTCTTTGGGGATTTTAGTCATAGAAAAAATAAAATTTGGCAGAACTCGATAATTCCCAAAGGCTTTCAGAATGCCTCTTGCATTATCATGTAAATTCACGGATTTGCTGGATTCACCCCAGGGTTGACTGAAAAAGCTGTGAATTGGCACCAGAATTTTAACTTTTAATTTTGGCCAGATAAACTGGGAGGGTGGAGGGGGTCTGGGTATTTGTTCTGTTTTTTTATGGGACAGAACTACCAGGTCAAAGTGACACTACAGCCAGCTGCCAACTTGGCAGAGCTCAAAGTGAGCCAGCCTTCCAACATCTACATGTGACCTGTATAGTTTAGAATCATAGTCCGTGTCTGTGCATATGTCCTATTGACAACCTATTAGGGCTTTATGTTCCTATTACACAGACATTGTTCATTTAAAATAGTCATAATACGCAAAAGGTAGGGCCTTTTTCCCCCCAGGGACTCTATTGAAATGCTTTTGTATGATTCCCAATTTTAGAAAGTGCTAATTTATCTTATATTGAATATGTAACAGGTCATTTGGTCAAGTGAGTGAAATAGTTTGTTCCAGGTGCTGTTTCTTTAAGATAACACAATAACACTATCCCACCAAGAGGCTGATTCACCAGTCTTCCTACTGCTGTACTTGTACTGCATGTAAATCCATAACCTGTCAATCTCTAGTGTCATCATGATAGCCGTAAACATGAAAGCTCGTTCAGCAGCACATTTCTGCCTAAATGGCCACGCTGTGCCTCTTAAACAGTCAAAATAAGACTTTGCTGTCTAGATACATCCATCTTTGGGTCCAAACTCAGACCCATCTCCATCACTGAATCGCTGTTGTAATTCTTGTCGGTTCACACTTTTGGCTCTTCTTCTGTGGTAATAAAACTTCCTGACTGTGTGACAGGATGCTAACAGGCTAAACAAGCAGGTGAACCACCCTGTCGTGTAGAATCTTTGGTTGACCTAAACATGCCACAGCCTGAATGAGAGAGTTTGAGCTTTCAGTGAGGGCAAAGGGAGACTGCTGTATAAGAGACGTGTGCAAGATGGTTAAAGCAATACAAAATAAGAGTAATAATTGCACAGGCTTAACAAAAAATACAGAAAATAGTACAGGTAAAGTCCCAGATTATAAGAACTATCAAGGGTAGAGTTCCCTCTAAAATCCTAAAGATACCCATGCATCAGGATACTTATTGGTCCTACTGTCAAAACACAACATATGAGAATGTTAATACATTATGTATCCAAAGTTTCTTACTACACTGTGGCTGATAAACCACCACTAATTCGATCCACTCAAAACAGCAGGTTACAACTATGCAAAGGCATTCTGCACGCACACTTGTAATGCTAAAACACAGAAAAGAAACACTGGCTTCTGTGCCTTTTCCAGGGACTCCCAAGAGCTTATTAGTGGCAGCTCAAACTTTCTTAGCTCTGAATACCAGCCATAGCAGGCATGCACATCCTGTCAGTCATTGTCCCTTAAGTCATCATGTCTCTCACTTGGTCATACGACTTAGCCACCAGGCCTGGACACACTCACACACATTTTTTTACTAAATTAAAGATCTATAAGCCTGTTAGTGTGCAGTGGAATCATGGCTATTAAAGATAAATACACTTTTGATTTGTTAGAAAAGTGTTAGCTGAGATATGATTGAAACAGATACACCCTCTGCTTGCTCACTTACATTCCACTTAGCTTTTATCTGGTAACATTTTACAACTGAATTACCTCAGTAATTCTTTTCTTTTTGAACGGCTAATACAAAAAGATACCAACTCAGTTAAGCACAGCCTTACATCTATCCAAACTAACTATCCAAGATAACTTTGTCTATTACCAACTGTACTAGTACCTGCCACCTTCGTCACTTTATGACCTTTTGTTCCCAATTTAATCAGTGGCAAACACATATTCAACATCAGTTTGCTGTTGAAGAATTAAATATGAAGACATAGTGAAGGTCTAGGCAGGGGACTATTGAATTCAATATAGTAACAGATTTTCTCTGTCTGCCGAATCAAACATTGTCCTTGTGATTTTCAACGAACAACTGTTAAACTATAATCCTGTCAATTTCCTCTTCTTTTCAAAAGTGAACAGAGAGACAGAGAAAAGTGAATGATAAGAGTGCCGGTTTCTGTATCACTCTGCAAGGTAACCAAGCAACCCTGTGCCCTTATTCTCGCACCTGCCTCGGAAATAAAGTAGTCCTTCATCACATATGAAGGTACAACTCCGATCTCTCAGGAATCGGCCAGCAATGGCTGCAGGGTTTCAATAAAATTGGCTATAGTAGCAAATACCTAAAGAGAATGGACGAGTCTGAAGTGTGTAGTATTGCATAGGGCTAATGTTCAAAAGCCTGGTGTCATTTGAGCATGTTTTAATAAAAGTTAAACAGTGGACTGCTATCCACAAAGGCACCAGGCTCTAATATAATCATTCTAAAACAGTTTACATCCCCTGCTGTCCTCAAATGGCCGCAGGGATTTAATGAATAGAAGAAGAAACGTTTTACATGCAGAAAGAACTACTCATTCTAACTACTAATGCATAAAGATTTACCTTGGCTCCTGCTTTAAACAACAAAAACTCCATATTTTATCCTGATTAAGACCGAGGAGCTGGTAGCTGCAAGGTTTTTCTATAATTTCTGAGAAAACACACCCAAAGTCAGGGGACTGATGCTGCACTAGAGACAGATGTGGTTCCAACACCCGTCTTCTTAAGACACATCATCTAACAAAATACCACCAACATACTTTTGCCGTCACATTTAAATCTAACTCCCACATGTTTGCACCTCTCCTCCCAACTGTGCACCTTGTGCTTGCAGTATAATACCATACTGACAGAAAAAACACATTTCAAAGCCAGGAAATTATCAAACTGTGAGGGTGCTGCAATGAAAATATGGCCTTAATAACTACTTTGTCAGTCAACCTAGCAACGTGGCACATCAGTGGGTACAAACGCTTCATGTTTTTGAAGTGATATGTTTTAAGTCTCCTTAAACTGTGTTTTGAATAGAAAAAAAATATACTAAAAGTAATGTTATGGGAATGTTTAAACTGTCAATAACGTAGCTAGGGACCCGTAGCCAATCTATGCACATAACGTTATCCCAGAGCAGTTACATGAAGGTAGTGTATTAACTAACTAGCTACATGTTAACACCTAATGGAGCTAGTGGATGAAGGCTAGCAGCTAACGCAGAGACGCACGTGCCACGCCCAAAACCAGGCTAGCAGCTAGCGCTAGGAGAAGCTAAGCGCTTGCCACGCCCAAAACGGCGACACCTGCTTTAAGGTTTGACATTTCCGTTGCTTTAACAATTCTAGCAAAAGTTTCTACAGAATTTATGAGCCTTTACAGAAATTTTACATTTTCAGCAACTTACCCAATGTGCTCTTTTGCTGTCAGCTAGTTAGTGAGTCGGGCGTTTGTGGGTGGAGACCCGTCGTTCGACCAGCGCATTTTCATCATGAAAACGGACTTTACTGATTGAATCCAACTCACATGTGTTGTGAGAAATACCCGAAGTCAAAACCTTTTTCATCACACCCTGACTTTTCTGTAAAAAACGCCACTTTAACGGACTGACAAATGACTCAACCAGTGGCGTTTAGAATCACTGAGCTTCGAACCACGCGGGGAAAAAACACCCAATCAGCAACTTCCAAGGCTTAAGTTGACTGACGTAACGGTGTCGACTTCAATCAACCAAACATAGCTGCACGTCCCAAATTGTTATTAATAAAGATAAAAAAAAAAAAAACATGTTGCTGCACGTCTCTACCTGTGTGATTTATTGACAGCTTTATGTCACCGAGTCGATTTTGAACTCACACCGAATTGCAGCCAATAGCAGTTACAGAAATTTTGTTATGCCGCTCTAAATATTATTATAATAACATATAGTATTAATTATATTTTACCATTTAAATCTAGTGAATTTCCAACAGTGAAAGTCAGTGAAATATGCATTATATGATAAATTTTCTCGTCTATAACTTTTTAAACTAATTTGCCTTTATGTTCTGGAAACATTTGGCACCTCATTCACTTAAATCATATTTGAGCCACTTCCTGCTGTCAGCCTTAAATTTGATGCAGTCTTTATAACCATGCTGAGGAATAGGCTCTCTGAATTTCACTTTAAATGTTTTGTGTTTATTAGGAAAAAGCCCAGGTGGGAAAAAGACTTTTTTACCTTGAAGTAAGAGCAATAAAATAACTATTATTGCTTCACGATAATAGTTATTTTAATGATGGATTCACTTGCTTGGGACTGGTTACTTGTATTTTTACATTTGTATAGATTCTTAGTGTTATTATAATCCCGCAGCAAAATGCAATTAGGACATTTAATGTCAGGGAGGTTTGGCTTCTGACGATACAATTTCTATCTAAATTTTTATTACCATTAGAGTAATTGTTTTACTTAACTGTTGACGACCGAGTTTATTTATTTATGTAAGTAATTATATTTTGTTATGTAAAATGGAAATGGATTATTCAATACAATACATTACCCCATAGGCGGCATCAGTTCTTATTGATACTAGTTGGATTCTCATGTAACACAAATCTACAGGTCATATGAAAACAAGACTGCACATGTTTATTCAGGTGCTAAAGGTAATAACAAATGTGTTATGTCATACTACATTTTTTTAATCAGCCACTATGTCTTTGTCTTTTGGATTATAGCATATATCATGAATATATAGCAGCATTAGTGCATTTCTTGCTTGACAGTGAGAGAGGCCAATGCCCTCAGGGGAAGCAGTACAGTAAGGTTGTCTGTAAATGTGTGTATGACTTGAGCAGGATATTTACCAGGGAGTGTGGTTCATGGGAGGAGGTGCGTGACATGGTGATTGTATCCATGCTGCTTCGCCTGCTGCTCTTGTGCCCGTCAGCCAGCCAGCACCCTGAAGTTCCCAGCAGAGCGGCGACAGCCACAGCCCAAACACCAAGGCTGCCCATGAGTGTCCACCTGAGTGGAAAGTTAACAAACTTAGAGTCACTCTTTTGCCCCTACTGTTCTGAAACAAAACAAAGCTATACGGGTATTTTTCATATTCATCTGGATTTAATGGGAATAGAGGAGTTTACTCATCAATAACTGGAATAAATCTTTTTGTGAGTCCTAACATTAGTACAATCACATAAACTGTACATTTTCCACACCTTAGCTGTGATCTTAACTTGAATGTATTTGAATTTACCTGTATGTATCTGTGCAGTAGTTGCATCACATGTAAATGAGCACATTATTTGTGTATGTCATTGCAACCAGTTTTAGTATAATACATTGGTTGCAAAACATCTTCTTAAGTGAGACATAGGACAGCAAATAGAGTGAGACTGCTCAGAGAGCCTTGCTACACAAACCTTTTTACAGGCTTGACATGACAAGAGAAAATGAGACATGCGAGAACATGATACCAGTAACTCAATTTAGTGTTAAGAGCATCTTAAATCAATCTTGTGTGAATTTCTGATACTTTCAATAAGAATGAAGACATCCTTTGCTGCTCATAGACATCTATGTTTCAAGGGTTCATTCAGTAGGTACAGAGACAAATAGGGAAATGAAGCACACTTAAATCGAATAAACACATACAGCCAACCTGCACATGGACACACATGCACACACAACATAATCAGAACTATGTAAACATCAAAGCCTGGACTGATGGGGATAATTATTTGTATTACAAAGGGCACAGAAAATCTTTTGATGTCAACAAAGAGACAAGCCTCTGAAGTCGCAAATGGTGGAGTGTGGCATGGGAGCCTGAAGAATGAATACAGAAGCTCAGTTTCACTGCTGTGAAGCACGCATGCTCCCTCACACTCAACGGACAAAGAAAGAAAGAGACAAAAAATACACAAAGCATCACAACTTTATTGTTGTAAACATGTCAATGTTATAGCGGATGGTTTCTACAAATGAAGATTTCTTTTGGTACAGTATAAAGAAATCTGCATGGAGACATTTAAACCTTAAAATACCTTAAAAAACGGTCCTGCTTTAGCGCGACTGAACGCCCAAACTATTCATTTCAACTAGAATAAGATCACTAACATATAGTGGTAATTATTGTAATAAAAAAAATAGCATGCATTATAATGTGGAATGACAAATGAGAAATGAAGACACAGTGGAGAGCAAGGTGTTCAATTAGCAGCACTGCTTTACACAGTTGCACTAATAAATGAATCCTGTAGACATTACAAAAGTAATATTTTTGCAGGTTATTGTACTGTGTGTATTGCATATTCTGTATGTTACTGCTTCCAGCCCCCGCACTTAATGCCCTCCAGAAGTAATTAGCATTTTGCACTGATGAGAAATATTTACTGGACTCCATCTTCTTGTCTGGTCTTATCAGCTGAGGGTTTTTTATGGTTGTACTATGTGACACGGCAGTTTGTTATGTGCGATAGTGTACTTTCAGGTAATGTGTTTATTGTTTTTACTGTGGTCTTATACTTTATTATGTGGCTTTATTGTGTGTTTTACTGCAGAACCAGTCTGAAAACAAATTTCCCTTAGGGGGCCATAAAGTTTGCAATTGAACTGAAGCAAGGGCACAAAAACACATGATGCATCTCAAACAGTTCAGGTGTTTGTGGTGTTAAATACCTGCAGCAGTTCTTTACAGAATATTCCAGCAGTGCTGTGATTCACCTTGACCTGTCCTGGTCCTGCTGGCTGAAATTTTATTCTCTGGGTTATGTATCTATTTTGGTTTTTGCCACACATAAATTAATAAGTAACAAGCCAATTTTGTGAAGCATTTCATAAAACTCCATTTTATAATAAAGATACAGTGTGAACAGTCGTTTCTTAACATTACTCAAACACTTTATTTTAATGTGGAGAGGTACAGTACACTGAGACGCATTAAACAGCACCAGATGTGGATGTGCAGAGATATTTATATAGTTCAGACATATTTACTTGTAAAGTGATTTTGAGCGAGCTTCACCCTGCTGAGCAATCAGAGAATAGCAACAATTTCTGCTTGATTTGTACATTTATTAGTATTTTTCTAATTATTCTAATTTGATAACTATGTCCAGAGCATGGTGTTGGAGCAGGAATACAGAGGACTGTTCAGAGCAGAAAGGGATGGCTTACGTTAGCATGGTCCAAATCTTGACATTTGTGCGCAAAGTATTTGAGGCTTGATTAGTTCGCTGTCCAAAAAGGTGTTAGGTAGGTCACAGGTGGGGGTTCTCCCCCTCAATTCCTGCTGCAGGGGATTCTGGAGGGGCAAAGAGCCCAAGGTGGCATAGGTGCCCTTTGATTTGTGTGGATCGTCTGGTTGAGGATTTCACACACTTGGTCTCAGACCCTCCCTTACCTCCTGTCAGCCCCATGCCCACTTTACTGGCATTTTTTCAAAATCATACAGTGGATGCAGTCAGTGTTTAACTTGTCTTTTTACGTTTTCTGGTTCATCTTTGCACTGCAGGGACAGTCAAAACAAAGTTCTTTACAATAACTCCTGTAATTATATAAAATGTATGTTTTAAGTTACACCCCAATGTAAACAAAGCGAACTTCTCTGCTCACAATTTTACATTACTTAAATGTTACATATACTATTATATTATATTATATTATATTATATTATATTATAAAATAGATGTAGTTCTATGCATGCAGGAGATTTAAAGCAGCATTCAAAATAATGATGGATGTAATCTCAGTGCTTACTTTCCTTTTAGTTGTGTTTTTGTCCTCCCGAGAGAAATATCTGCTTATTTATTCGATGCATGCTCCACTGTATTCACCAACTTGTTTCTACCTTCGTGCGTCTTACATTTGGTGCTGAGCAGGTAGCGTACAGTGAGTTTATTAGAGCATTTTCACTGAAAACTGCTGCCTGCTGCTTCTGGAAATGAGTTGGATGAAAGCATAGCTGTGAGCCAGAAAAACAACACAGTGATATGCTTCGTAGCACTAGGGGAACTGCAGTGCCAGGTGATAACTCTTGGAGAGTTTGTTACAACGTGTGACCCCTTTCACATTACACATGGTCATTTTCATTGTTATTATAAAAATATTGATTAGTGCAGCTTTACAGCAAGTAGAGTTACCTGCTATCAGCCAAATGTGCTTAAAGCACAGAGGAATGGCACCCGTCAGTGTGCTGGATTATAATTACTGTAAACAATGCATCATGTCATGTTATATTCACATTAAACTGTATATTTTGCATGAATGCTCTATAGGCTGGAGTCTGAGCTCTCAAAAGTCCTGTCACAGTAAAGCTCACTCACTTGAAGGAACCACCAATACGATGCAGCTAGCCAGCCAGCTAATGAACCCTCAGAGATGAGAGCTCACTCTTGTGAAATTAAACACCAAATGAGATCTGCCAGTCACTGTCTTAATGTCCTGCCTGGCTCCCTGGCATTGGCCCACACACAGCTACACGCATTCATACATGAGTCCCCATGAGGACACACACACACACACACACACACACACACACACACACACACACACACACACACACACACACACACACACACACACAAATACAAAGAGCCCTCGTGGTGTGGAATGAATGGTCCATTTTAAAATTCATCAGGAGGGAGAAAGTCTATGAGGAAGCCATTGTTTGACCAGCATATTAAAAAGCTTTAGGAGACAGAGTCTTTAAAACCCGTCCTCCCTTTGGCAGCTCTGCTAACACCCGACTTGTTGAGTGAGGTACTTGCATTACATAAACACACTCAATGTACTCTAAGTTAAATGGCATCTATTCACACCCCAACCACCGTCTCCATCTATCTCTCATGTTACTTACTTCTGAACTACCAATTTTCTGGACACAAAGGGATCCTGTAGAGCTGCCTGCAGCTGACCCGTCTCCTTTTTCAGTTGCTTACTTTCTAGCGGACTTATTTTCTTTATATTTATTCCTGAGAAATTGGCTCTGGGCTTTCTATATTATGCTGTTAGTTGGTGTAACAATGCATGTTTAAAAATGAAATCCTTCCAATGATTACAGAGAAGAGAGAATGGCATTCCATCCCTGATTACAGCCTTGCAGTGGTGTTTATTAGGAAGAGATCACAGCCATCATTGACTCAATTATGCACAAATAATAAAACCCTCTGGTTTTCTTATGTTTTGGGGTGCGAAACAAAAGTTTCCATTGATAACTGTAAGCCAATGGCATGCAAGACTTAAACAAACATGAACCTACGCTATAAATTCTTATGGCAAGTTAACACGTTATATTAAAAAAAGAAATCGACTCAATTAACTTTTTTTCATTTCGATTGGGTGTTTGCAATGCAGTCCACTGCTTTTTCTGTTGCTGTTATAAATCCCGCTAAATGTCTATAATGTGCAGATCTCAGGTAAAAAGCCATCTGCCAGCCATCACATTATAAAATATGGCATTTGGAGTACGACAGCAACGCATGTGCCTTTGAGACACATAACTTTACTTCAACCGTGAGCTGCTGTTTTCTAGGTCGAGTTAAAATATTCATTTTCAGCCCACTGCTTAATTTTGAATGACTGTTAAGATTTCCTAATGAATGCATGCATGGATACATGAGAGGATCACGGTCACTCCGACACACTAGACTATGAAGCCACGTGTTCATTAAAGACGACATCAATCTGCAAGTCTCTGCATAGCAGGGATTCACTGATGCAAGATTTACTAATGATAAAGTATTCTTTCAATATCATTTACTACAGTTAAATTGACTTTAGCTATATTGATTTTATTGGCAAAATACAGTTTTCAGCCAGTAATATCTCTGTCAAAAAAGAGATACAGTATATATGCAAATACTCCCTAAGAACTTAATGTGACCTTGTACTGTAAGTGAGATTATACCAATATGTTGTCAAGGCACTTAATTTCCAACCAGACTCATAATCTCCTGGGCAGCAGCCTGTTTGTCACAGTTATATGAGCTACAGAACTTTTTTTCACAAGAACCCAGAAAATTGTTTTAACATGGTTGAAAGGTTATTTCCATTAAGGTATCAACACACAATTTGGTGAACTTCAATCTGCTGTACATTTTCCAGAAAATATAATTACACAAAGCAAACCATTCGGAGCTACATTAGAAGCAATTATAACCTCGATCCAGAGAGGTGGTGGGGTGGGGGGGGGGTGGCATCTCTTGTAGCACAAAGTGCAATATTATTTTATGATTGTAATTCTTTTATTCTATTCATACTATACGTGGTGGCAATATCATGTATACATCCTGGAGAACATAATGTTCTGTGGCATCAATGTTCCCAAATATTTCCTGTTTTATTGTGGCACATGTGTTTCCATTTTTTTATTTTTTTTAATGATGTACTTTTCAGTGTTTTTTACATTTAACTGAGATTAAACTTTGGGTAAGATTCCTTTCAGGTGTAGGTTGGATTATACTTTATAACACTAGTCACTAACTTCAGATGTCTTCTGCCAGCTCTGAAGCCATTCTTGTTCTGTTATGTTAAAGTGTACACTATATATTACATTTCATAGCCTGCCATTCTAGTAAGCCCTGTAGATGCACGTGCCCTATATGTGCCATTCAGTCAGTAGCAGAATTAGGTGTGTGCCGTAGTTTACAGTAGTAAACCTTATTTATTCTGTTACATCTTTAGCTGTATAGTTTTGTATCTTACTGAAAATGTGTCTTTGACACTGTGAGCTAATGTCCTGTGTATTATGAGGCTTAGACGCTTAATATTGCGTAGGATCCAGTTAATTTTTCACCATACACCAGAACACCCGTACCAAAGGACAATAACAATAAGATGGTTTAGAGCATTGCTTGACAGCACTGAGCCTAAAGGACCATATACGATAGCGAGAATCATCATAAATACATGTATTATTCAGTGATTCACAGCTGTGGACATCAACCTTCTCTGTGTGAAGATCCTACAAGTCAGAAAACAAGCCAATATCCCACAGAGGTGTTTTGCAGCTTATGTATTCATCTAATTAGCACATTGTCCTGTTTTTGTACAGCTGTAACAGGCACTATTTAAAACCGGTCTATAAGGAGGAAAAACTTACTTGTTGTCTACACAAATTTACAATAACACTTGTGCATTATGCATTCCATTAGGTAGGTAGGCAGACAACGCAGTCTAGTAGAAATTATGTTTTACTGTTACCGCTACTCAATTATGTTTTTGAAAAACTTGAGTTGAATTAAATATACATGATAATGCCGCAGTGAAGGGTCACAGATGACCTTAACGTTAAAGTGCCTTTCTTCACAAAACCTGGCCACAGACACAGCTGTGGGTGTAAATCCCTGCTGTCTGCTGGGCACGGTACAGCGTCCATCGAACCCAATCACCGACCAGAAAGTCAGCTGCCATTAAAAAAATCTACATTTTATTAATATTACCTCCTCGGAGTATGCCTCCACCTGTACATGCATGTCTGCCCAGACTCAAACTCTAATCAGTTTATTCATGAATCCAAGTGAAGGTTTATGTCAGAAATTGAAATTGCCCCCAGGTGTGTTTGAGATATTGCACTGACAAGAATAAGACAGATGTAAGGTCACAGTGACTTTGACCTGCGACCATTAAAATCCAATCAGTGGAAGTTGTGTCCAATTAGAAGACATTTTCTTAAGATGGTCCTGAGATATCGCATCGCCCAGAAACATAATGCCTCCGTCCCTACAACTAAGCTAAAAGCTGCCATATACATGAAGACTGCAAGCAGCTCTGCAGCCTCTTGCTGGGCTCACACAGAAATTGAAGTGATCAGGCTGAGTTATCCTTGCTGCTCTCTGTCCCAGCTCTCAGCTCCAGGTAGGTTTGCTGTCAGAGTTACAAATGGCACATGCAGTTGAAGTACGACAGTCAGTCCCCACTCAGCACGCCTCCTCCCCCGCAAGTGGCTGAGTATTTAAAAAATATTACAAAGGAGGCGGGGGGTGGGGGGGGGACCGAAAAAAATAACATCTGTGGATGCTGAACACCACATGCTCGAAGTGGAAGCTCTGTAATTAATAAAATCTTCTGCATTTGAAGGACTGCATTGGTACCGAGGCACATACAAATTAATTTTGAATGCTGTATTTTGATGCTTACAATTTAAAAAGTTTTCCCCAATGATTAGGACCCACCCTGCTTTTAAAAGATCTACAAATTTTGTGAGCTGGGTTGACCTGCTAATCTTCAATAGTTAAAGGAACAAATTTCTTGCTGTCAGTCATTTTTTTAAACTTATGTCTCTTTTTTCCCCAAATGGTGCATGCCCCATTTTGGAACAAACCTCTCCACATGCTGTTACTCTGAGTGCTGCCTCAAAGTGATGCTCCGCTTCAGTAAAATCTCTGCTATCATCCTGCGTCTGCTGGTCTATCTCCCTGCACTCGGGTTTCAAACAGCCCCCTTCCTCAGACAGATGTCTATGCAGCATGAAATAGAGCCACCACGAGAATCGCCTTTGCCTAAAATGTTTTCAGGATGCTTGGAAGCAGCAGCGACTGACTTGTCTGTATTTCTTTTCTTGTTCCTGTGTAGTTAGAGAAGATACTGAGGACACCAGGGGTGTCAATCTGCCTGTCAGCAATGCATCAGGATCACATTTTCTAGCCCTAGTTATCTTCCAGACACTGCAGGTGAACAAGGTACATTTCCTGTCAGGCTTTTTTCTTTTGCCATTATTATTAATTCTTATGAAATGAAATGTGATAAAGATGCTTTGCAGTAGTGTTTCCCAAAGAGGAATGATAAAGCACAGACAGAAGTCCGGAAAGATAAGGTTATGAACTGTCATTCACTGTAATGTAAAGGACTCATAAGCACTGCCCTTTGGAAAGGCGAGAAGGCATTGACAGCTCACCAGTTAGAAGCTGACAGCCGTTATCAACACAGGTTCCAGGCAGCTCACAGTTAATAAGATTTTGTCTCTGATAGACAAGCTGGAACTAATTAAAAAAAGAAAAGATCTAATTAATGATGACTGTTAGCAGATGGAACAAGAGAAAAAAAAGGGGAATAGATATCTTAGCCTTTCTCAGTCTGGCACAGTGGTTTTTAGCAGGCCCCATGTTCACTTCCTAAAATGTTGAAACCAGTGGCTTTGATCATACAGTTACTGTTAACAACAAAAGGCATGAAGTAACTGTCAAAACTGTAGTTTTCTCTATTTATCTAATTAAATTAAAGTACGTTACCAGTGCATTTGCTACTAATCAGTATTTATACTGACAGTGGTTTAGGCATCTGTGCCAATAGCACACTTATTAAGGGTAAGACATTTTTTTAAATTATTTAACCCACCCACAATATTTGCCAAACCTTTTTTGTGCATAAATGTCAATATAAACATGTATATTTTTGTGGCAACATCAAATGGCATTGTGGCACATGTTAATGATGATGTGCAGCAGGTTACCTACTGGCCCATAGATATGCTGCTGATAAAGCAAGAGCTAAACCATTGTCTGCTTTGTTTTTTTATTTTGGTATGTATTAGTAAAACTATCATTCTATTTTATTTCTCACCTAATATGAGTATGTAAGAAGGCTGAGTCCTAATTAACTGTCAAATGACAGCTAGTCACATAGTCGGCCAGCCATTCCTTTCCAAGCCTGGACTGTCAAAACTAGTTGTAGGTCTCACCAGCTCTGCAGAGCCCTGTACAGTCTTAACTCGTTGTTTTTTTGCTTTACAGCCAACAAATGTGCAGTACTTATAATTATCAATTATAAAAAGAAGCGCTAATTAAGTGAGTTTTAGCTTTTAGCATCACATCAAGGAGAGACAGTTATTTAGTAGTGAACATTATATTATTATATAACAGCTGAATTATGTTTTTCTCAGGAGTTGGTGGAGACCAAAAACAGAGCTCAAAAGTGAATCTTAAACATGAATTCGCGGTATTTAGGTTGTCAAAAAATGAAAGACAAGTGCTTCTATTCACACCATAACAGCCAGCTTATCATCACTATCTTCGCAACTGCCTCCTAGCGGCCAGTGTGCTCGCTTGCACAAGTTGAAGTATAAATTAGGTGACTTTAAATTTCTTTGTCACTGTCAAAACATTCTTAAAAAAGGATCAAAACCAATAACGCGTTAGCAATGGGGTTGTCAAGGTACAGCAGTGGACCGGAGCTGGGCTGACTGTTCCTTTAATTTAACCCGATAAGGTGTGAGATCACGTTGAGCAAAAGACAGCTGGGTGGGAAATGAGGAAAGGGGTATAAAAGCCTAGCAATTTGTTGAACTAAAAGACAAATTGTGACAACAGGCGCAAAGCAGACAGAAATATACAAAGAGTAGGAAAAACCAAACAGCTGGGAAACTAATGTGAGCAACAATAGGGGCAGCATTAAAGCAATTAAAACATGTAAAAGAAACATATGGCAGCAGTGATAGAAAAGTTAATGTATTCTTTTTTTTTTTGCAGAGAAACCAAGGCACATGTGCCATTTCAGATTGTGCTAAAATGTACCCTCAGAGAGCAAGAGACTGGGCCTACCCAGAAAAGGCACAGAGACCTCAGGAAGAACACAATGCTGGCTGTGGTGCTTCAGCAACAACACACATCCTTATCAGCTTGCTTTTTTTTTTTTTTTTTTTTTTGCGATACCTCACAATTAATTATTGCCTGACACATTTTCTTTGCCACTTTCTGTCTCCCTGTAGAAAAGACAAAGCTTCAGGCTGCGAGGTAGTAATAAGACCCCACCTCGAGACTGGAGAGAGAAAGAAAGGAATAATAATAAAAAAAAAAACTCCTTCCTGTTTTATACTCTACTCTCTCTCTCTGTCTCCCTTGTTATATTTCTCACTTCAACACTAATATTGGCTTTTGACTCTTTCTCTGACAACTTTCCATGACCAGTTCGCCACCCTTGGGTGTTAAAACCCACATCCTGCTTGTCAGGTGTAGCTGAAACACAAGCAGCAAGTGATTTGTTAAATCTAGGAATCCCCTGCTGGCTGTAGGAGCGGGAGAAAAGCGGATATCTGGACAATATGCCATGACTGGGTGGTCTGCCTGGCTACGAAGACGGTGTCTGTTAATTATAGAGCAGTGGCAAAGTGCTAGCAAACAACTAGAAAGAGGTTTGAGGAAAAAAGAATCTCTCTCCAGAGGCTCTTTGTGGGGAAACGTGTGGTTTGTATATATGATCACCACTAACTGAAGAATCACTACAACCTATAAATAGTCGCACGTTGTTGTTTGAAGCCTCATTCGTGGCTTCAGCAGCAGCAAATCAATGCATGTGAAGAGGCAGATGATTCTCCTCTAATGTCACTGTATTTTCAGTATTTTATTGTGAAATCCGTGTGGTCCTAAACGCTCACTGGTTGACGGCTCCATTAAAACTCCTCCAGATTATTTTCTCATAAGGATTTAGACATTCGGCAGCTAGTTATTTGGTTATTAAGGTTCACAGATGGGGCTTGCTTGTCGGCGTGCTATAATTGCTTTGTTGACAAGCTGTCACACTCAGTCCTGGCAAATGTCCTGCTGCAGCTTCACCTTCACAAACAATCATCTATTTTCGGACCTTAAGGTCGTCATTTTTCATCGTATTCACGTTTTGTGATATAGTTTTACGGCAGTGCCACAGATTTTCGTGTGGCACTGAAAACAGTGTCAGTCGTTTAAAAATAGATTAAATTGATTATTCTTTTACTATCCATACCAATTGTCCTGTTAAAGGTCACAGGGTGCAGGAGCCAATCCCAGCTTTCATATAATATATAATATATATATATATATAATATAATAACAATAATACTCACATTCACAACCGCCTCACAACTCGACCTAACGTCATGTCTTTGTATTCTGCGAAGCCAAACCAAATTACCTGGACCTGTACATGGAGTTAAAATAGTAATAAACAAACAAAGTACAAAGTGCTTCACAGTAAAAATTTAGAGAAATCTTTAGAGAAAAATCAGGGTAAAAAAAAAAATCATAAAATCAAAGAAAAGCACACTGTTAAAATACATAAAATCGAATATATTATTTGTACTACAACAAGAGTCTCATATCAGGAAAGGCAATTTGGTAAAAATGTGACTAGACCTAAAAGATAACACTCAGTCATTTCCTCAGGTCGGTCATTCCAGAGGTTTTGGAGCCATGATGGAAAATGTTCTATCCCCCGTTGTTTTTAACCGGAAGGTTGGAACGGACAACAATCCACTGTCTGATGATCTTAAGTTTCATAAAGGCACATATGGGAATTAAAAGATCAGAAATATAGGACGAAGCAAAACCACGCAGATCTTGAAATGTATCCTAAAATAAACAGGGAGCCAGTGTAGTGACAAAAGACAAGACGTAATGTGGCTGAACTTCCCAGTTCTAGTGAGGAGCCTAGCTGCTGAGTTCTGAACAATTGGCAGGCGTTTTAGAGTAATTAAGACCGGAGGAGATAAAAGCATGAATAATAGTCTCAGCATCGTTAAAATTTAACCTAGGTGTGATTTTTGCAGTATTCCTAAGATGATAAAAGCAGGACTGAAGTAGTTTAGTGATGTGATGCTCAAAACTCAGGTTGCAGTCAAATAAAACACCACGGTTTCTAGCAACAGGCTTAACAAATTTTAATAAAGGTCCTAAGGATGGCAGTATATTGCTGGAAATATTTTGAGGTCTAACTATGAGAATTCCTGCTTTATTTGAATTTAATTAAAGAAACATTAAGGACAGTTTCTATTATCGGACATACAACCTTGTAGAGAACTCAGCCTCACGAGTAATAGGGACATACAGCCGAGTGTCATCAGCATAACAGTGAAATTAATTATTATGCCTGCGTATAACATCACCCAGTGGGAGCATGTGGAGTGAGAAAAGAATTGGACCAAGCATTGACCCTTGGGTAACATCATACTCAGTGGGGGAGAGAGATGACGTATATTTATCAATAGAAGCACAAGATTTTACTCCTTGGCAAATAGGAAGCAAACCAGTTTACCGCTTTGCCCGATATACCCAGTGAGTCCCTCAGTCTAAGATTACCTGGAATCCCACAAGTTCAAACTCATGACCTTCTATCTGTGAAAGGATCCACAGGTTAGATGTTCATTTACATGTCATATTTATGTTTGACCTTGAGAGGAGCGCTCCTGACAAAAAGATCACAATTCAAGATGCTCTTACTAGCACTGTCACACCTTTCTAATACCTTTGTCTCCATCAGATTTCTTACCCTAGGGCCACATAATCAAGATTATGTCGCTCTCCTTTGGTTTGAGTAACAAACTATTTTCATTAAAAAGGACATCGGTCACTAACTGTTGGTGCTTAACCTCAAATTCTCTCCACTTGACTCGTTGAATGCTTCCAGCCTTGAATCACTGCATCTTTTCAAACGTGTACAAACGTCACAAATCCAAGCAAAAGAATCCGTGTGTGGCAGTTTTAGCCAACAGACTGAGGAATGACTGCATAAAAGGGACAGGCAGATGGTTGACTTAATTCACTGCAGAAAACAGATATGCTAGGTGACCTTTCTGTAACCCCTCTATGCATTTCTGCCTCTCCGCTGACTCTTTCGTCAGTTTTCTCCGTTCAGGCAGAAGAGGCAGCGATCACTATTTGCTCAGAGCTGCGGTGCTGATGCTCTGAGCCCGGCCGCTGGGTTCATATGGGAAGCAGCAGTAAAGGTCATTTCTAGAAGTTCCACATTAGTGATAGGAATTTCAAGTGATCCGTGTTGTCCACATTTTGCCCCCCTGGACTCTACAGGGAGCACAGTGAACTTATCAAGAAAGGCGGCAGGCACGGTAATGTGTCTCTGGAATAGAAAAATACCGAATCTAATGGAGCAAGTTACTGGCCTTCTTCATTTTCACTGCCGTTCAGATTAAGCGATTCTCATTGTTATAGGCCTCATGTTAATCAGAGTTATATTTCTTTGGCTTTGAGAGCCTGTGTGCCCCAGATAAACCCAGGAGGAAGAGTTTCATCAGTTCAGTGTAAAGCTAATCTTGTCAGCCCCATCAGAATGTCAGTGTACGGTGAAGAGCCAGCCTGTAAGAGCGTGACTCACCCTCTGTAATACATTCTTACCTTTGTTTTGGAGTACAGCTCATTACATTTCAATGGAAAATTTGCAAAGCCAAAGGAATCAAAGTCACCACGGGTAACAAAAATAAAGAAATAAATAAATAACAAGAATATAAGGAAATGGGTTTGGTTTCACCCGCGGGGGCGGCTTTGTTGTGTGGAAATAAATCTTGCTCGTGATTAGTTAAGCTCAGGCGATGTTCACGAGTGGGGGCATTATAAGCAACATGACATTTTTAATTTATTCCAATTAAATGTTACATGGAATTGTCATCCAGGGCTCTTTACGTGTGGATTGTTTGCAGCCTGCAGTGCCTACCTTGAATTTATACAACAGCACTGCTCTGTGTGTTAGAAATAAAAGAACGACTGAACTGTTTTCACCACTTTGACTGTTGTTATCTGCATTTCACCTGTTGTATGTTCACTACACTAAACACTCCAAATAACTATAAAACTAATGCTAATTCATATGTTCTGAGTGTTTTAAGCAAACCTTTCTTGAGTACGGACCGTTTCTTTGGTTTGCCGTCTATCCTGCCTGTGCAATAAGATTCACTGCAAACCAGCACAAGAAAGTGTTTCCTCAGCCACTGCTTAGAAATGAAATGCTTAAAATGAAAAGCAGACAGCACCATCACAATCCCTTCTGTCCTGCAGCGAATTTCCTCTCTATGACTAATCCTACTTCAGCACCCTGTAAAACACAACTTTAATCTTTCATCTACAAACCCTCAGGAAGTTTTATTTTCAAACTTGTAAAAAAGATCTCTTGAAGTACAAAACAACTTTGAATTATTAATTTTCTTTTGCACCGACATTACAGTAGGAGGACAGAAAGAAATTAGGATATTTTATAGCTTCGGTGCATGTGAGCGTTGCGGTTTCCTTTTTGTTTTGTATCAAGGAGGTTGGAAGTCAAGTGGGAGGAGAAGCTGCGCATTTTCCGAAACAGCCTCCTGTGTCAGCGGGCATTTGCTCAGCTCGAACTCCCCTGAAGCGAGACACTCAACTCCAGCCTGCTGTTCTGTTATTCAGCTTGACCTGTGACCTTCAAGGAGCAAAGTCAACAGACTCTTCGTTGTATTATAAAACTGATTTCAAACCGGGAGGTGAGATTAATCTGTATTTGCATGAAAATGCTGCCAACTCGCAATCCAATTATCCCCTGAGAGCAACCAAAAACTAAACTAACCACAGTGCTTGACACTGTTTAACAGTTTGTTGGCATCAGGAAGCCGGCCACCGTTTTACATTTGCCTGTGTCACTCAAACAGTCAATTACATCATTATGTTGATAGATTTAAATCCAGTCTGGGGACAAAGTTAAAAAGACTCCCGGACCGAGAATAGAATTTCCTGCAAGAACTGTGGAAGTGCGTGAAAACTGTTCCTGAGCATGTACAACACAACACATCAAATCATCTTAAGCCTTTACTGGCATGGATTGTCATTGGTTTGTGCTTTATCCAACTTTTGACATTGTGCACACATGCACGTACGTGCTGCATCAAGCTGGTTCTGGCACTGCCACAGTTGAAGTGTTTATGAGAAAGAGGAGACACTAATTCAGCTCTAATGACTGGACTGTTAACAGTGATTGTTTTTTGTGTGTGCCTATATGCTAGATTGCCTTCAGTGTCAGTCTGTAAAGTGTGAGTCATTCCACTATTTGGACGTCTCTGAAGCACAACAACCAGCCATAATCGGCCGGACACTGCGCTGTAATGGCCCTCTGTCATACAGCTAATAAGTTACACACCGGATTGCAAAGTGCTAGAAGCCCAACTGAGTTACTATTCTGGGTTATATCATCATTTCTCAGCCTGTTGACTGTGACCCCAGAGTGGGCTGCAGAGCGGCTCTGAATGTTTCAAATGATGATGTTGACATGGTGTAGGAGACACCACAGCAGCTTTTTTACTTGTACTTTGGCATCGGCTGCTGAAACATTCTGCAGTTTATTCAATCATTACAAGTGGCTTCACTGTCCTTCTTCCACTTTTTCTTTTTCTGTCACAGCTTTACCGAGCTGGTTATGAAAACACTATAAACCCAACTGTTGGCCCAACAAACACACGTTTAAACTTTTATTCTAGCAAAACAAGATGTCTGTCACGTGTCTGCCTGCTTTCTTGTTTGGGTTCCCCTGCAAAGAAGAACCAAGCTGGTGTTTAAAGGCTATATGTCACTGGAAATTATGGGGTCAGATTGCAGATTGTAGTGCAAACAGATTCAGCAGCGATGCCAATAATATTCTCATTCAGAAGCATTGGACATATTGATCCAGGTCTCCACATGTGCTTGCTGTGTGTGTTTGTGCGCGTGACGACGTGCTTGAGTTGAGAAGTGGAGGGGCTGTTGGCCCCGCTTACAGCTGAAGGACCAGGATTTACAGCCAGTCTTTCACAGATAGCGCAGTGATGAATGGCCATAATTCTGTTGCTTGGACGTTGGCTCCATATCTGGTTCCAGGTAGAGAAGATATCCAGCAAAGCCAGAAAGAGTCTGGAAGCCCAAAGAGGGGATGGAAGGAAGGCAAAGAGTGATGTAGGC
The DNA here is from genome assembly GCF_033026475.1 of Channa argus. Taxonomy (NCBI): domain Eukaryota; kingdom Metazoa; phylum Chordata; class Actinopteri; order Anabantiformes; family Channidae; genus Channa; species Channa argus. The sequence continues at coordinate 10,041,375 of NC_090218.1, forward strand.
AGGCAAGAGGCTGGATCGTTTTCAGAACCACGGAGAGCTCCGGCGCAATGTGCACGCTACATCACGGCGGCGCTGCGCAGACCAGTCCTCATTTCGCACTCCGCTGGCCGTCACGGAGGCTTTGGTGCCGCTGTGTCAGCTCTCTGGTGACACTGATAGCCTTTTCCCATGAGAGAGCGCTGGAGCAGCTCATTTACCACAAGCAGACAAGTAAATCTTGAGAGTTTTTCTGTGTCGGTGAGTAGATGAGCGGCGTGTGAGCGTTAGTGGAAACCGATGGTCAATAGGTGAAGTCTTCCTGCGTCCTGACAGAGAAAGTAACTGCAGGAGGACTGGCTGTGAGGAGGAGAGGGAGGAGGTGGTGGTGGTGGTAGAGTGCAGGGACCGGGAAGCGATGCCAGGGACGTGCGTGTCTCACTGTGTTATCACTCCAGTTCCAGTTCCTCTGTTGATTGAGCTAAACTGGCGCAGCCGGGCAGAAGAGTCCTACTGGAGCCATTTATCATGTTGTTTTCGAACACGCAGAGCCACTGCACGGCTATGAGGGGTTGTCAAAGCTGGCATCCGGTCATAATAAATGACTGATCACACCCGTGTTGCGCCAGACAATAGGTGACATAAGAGGCGATGTAGTTAAACACTGTCACAGATTGTCATTGACATCGCCCTGCGCTATGAGGCTGCACCTCACACATTTCTCTCTTGACTGTAAATTCGGAAGCTCTCTCTTTCTCCCTCTGTCTCTATTGTTGATGCCTTTCTCCCCAGCTACTCTCAAACTAATTCAGAATTATAGCACGCCACTGCCACCCTCTTTGCAGTTTGCGTTCACTCAGACACTGAACGCAAACGGCGTCATGCGTCCAAAAACAGCCAAAGTTGGAAAAATAACAACAACACACAAGAAGCATCGGAAGCCGTTAACCCGCATCAGCAAGCGCACATTCCACCTTACCTGTCGTATTCTGAAGCAAGAAGATTGAAAAAAAGGGGGAAGAGAGTGAATATGCCACAGATTTCCTCGCGTCCAAACCTCGCTCCTTTAGTTCCCACTCCTCTGCTCCCACCCGGCAGGGTTTCAAAGGTGTCGATTAATTAGGGGCTGGTGTGTTGGTAGCGACGGGTAGAGCGTCCCAACTCTCAGCAGCGGATGGCCATCCTCCGGCTCCTCCGCCTGGTTTCCTCTCAGCGCTGCGCTCCTGCTCTGCCCTATTTCAAGTCCTCTCACTCAGCTCGGCTCCTGACGTCAGCCGCTGCACGCCAAATGCGGTGAGGCTGCATCTGCAGATACATCCCACTGGAAAGCGACACCTGTGTGTGCATGCGTGCATGGACTGTGTGTGTGTGTGTGTGTGTGCTAAGACAACCACGACAAGCACATAGACATCCGGAAAAACACGGATGGGAAGATTGTCTGCAGATGTGTTACTTTGTTTCTTAATTTCAGGGGAGAGATTTTTAATTTAGGGTTTTAGGTAATGAGTGATGTCTTTGTGTGCGTCGTACATACAACAGGTGTGTAAAAAGACTAGAAATACAAAAACACAGAGAAGCCGATGCAAATCAGCTCGGAACAAGAATTAAATCAGTGATCCCTGGAATAGGACTCTGACACTTCTTTAAAATTCTGAATTTGCTGTAAAAATAATTATTTTTCACAGCTCAGTGGTCGAAAAGCTCTTAATTTAAATTCAAATTGTGTTATATTAAACACATCACTGTGCGCGTTCACATTTTGCAGGATGCTGCAGTTTTCTGGGTTCACCTATAGAATTACAAAGTGTCATGTGCATCTTTTATTTGGTTTTGCCTAAATTGTTTTCCACTCATGCAGTGGCTGTCAGCTGTACGTCAAACACTGACTGTGAACACAGCAGTAATGATCATGCAGAGGACAGGGGATGATGGAGTTACCTGAGAATATTAAGGTGTTACACGCACACGTCGGTTTGACCTCTCCCCCTTCTCTCCCTTCACTTATTCAGACATGGGCCTCAACCATTTTGGGCTCCTCCTCATCTCTTTGCATTAATGTGGGAAGATGTTGTAGAAGTTGTGCATGACACAATCAGGCCTACATGCTGTATCCTAAAAAGACACAAAAATGGTGGGACCCCCATCAAAATTGCATGTGGCACTAAAACATTTATGGCCAATGTAACATTTATCAAGACAATGAGGCAAAAAAAAAAAAATTCAGTTGGAAAAAGCAGCAAAAGAAAAAGAAGCAAAAAGGGAGCGGGAATAAAAAGAGCAAGAAAAAGGGAAAGAAATGGCAAAAATATAAAACATTTCTAACAGTATTGTGGGCGTTAAAAGAAAGAAAATAAGAAAGAAAGAAAGGAAGCAAAGATGAAAAAGGGGAGCAAATCCTGCTGTAAAGGTGATTTCTGATAAAATGGAAAATAATCCAAAAATAATCAGCATGAATCTTCATTTAGTAAATGCAACATGATTTGAATTTTAATTGGTACAATTAAAATGTTCCTTAATACAAATGACCAAAAAAATATCAGGGAGATGGAGAGAGGCAAGGCAATAAAAGAGGGTGTGTGTGTGTGTGTGTGTGGTGGGGGGTTGATGTGGGACAAGCAGAAAAAGGAAGCAACTCTTTCCCATGAGCTGCAGTGTCTGACACATGCATCCAAGATTCCACCTCTGCAGTAAATCTCCTTTCTGCAAAACATACCATGAAAAACAGATTCATTTTGGTCTAATTAACCACTAAGCTGGAACAACAAGAAGGGTTAAGACTTTAGAGAAGTGCTAAAGTGTTTTTTAGTGGTGTTAAATACCTTTTCGCTCATTTTGTTGTTATTCTGCGATGCTTTTTTCCAGCTCCTCCATTTCCACTTGAATGAGATTGTTGGGTAACACTGAGAAATAGTACATGGAAGTGCATTTATAAACTAATATGACAATTATTTAGTCATAAAAGTGCCAAGAAAAAGAAAACACACACAAATTGGACAATTTTTCAAAAATAAAGCTCAAAGCACTTTGTGGATGGAATAAAAAAAAAAATGACCGTAAAATGTTTTAAACATATTTTGATGATGAAAAAAAAAAACACTTCTTATCACACTCTACAAAACCAGCACTACAGTCCGTTACTGTAAAAAGGATACGTGTTTCTCTGTAAGTTAAGCTGAAGCTATGTCCATGTTTAATTCATTCACATGTCCAGTGAGAACAGCAGCACTTTGTGTAGTTGTGGATTCAGGATGTCAGCAGTTTGTTGCAACATATTTCTTTCTGCAGATTTGTAAGGACTGACTGTCTGAGCAGCAGCGTCCTGCAGTTGCAGCCGCCACTGACGGCTTTCCACTGGGATCCTGATCAACTTTTGAGGACAATCCCCATTGTTTGCCACGTCTAAGAAATACCGTAACTTTACAACTTTTGTTTTCATGTTTTCCTGCAGTGGCACAGTTGTGGCTACACAGTGACTTAGCTCACATCCTTTTCCCCAAGATGGCAAGTGCAATAAAGCAGCAAAGCTCAGGACTAATCAATATTTTAAACGTACGGTTTGTTTTTTTTAGACGGTAAATCTTTACTGTGAGACAACATCCTGCTGTTGAAGTTTAAAAAAAAAATCCTTAAAAAAAACAGTTTTACAAAACATTTTTTTTTTTTTTGAACACATATTAACATTTTTCATAATGCGACACCTGCCCTACACCTTCCTTCCTTTCATAAGGACAACCTGAGCACACAAATGCACATTCTTAAAACCCGTCTGGGCGATTGCAGTGGAAATGTTCAGATCCATAATATTGACAAATGCACATACAGATCTATTCATAAAACCAACAGCTCTCTGGCCGAAGCTGAGACGAAGTCAGACGGCTGTGGGCGTAACCGGAGTGGCAAATCAATCGTGCCTAAATGGTGCAAATATGAATCGACCCTCAGGGGGGTCATTTGGACAACAGCCTGTGCGCTGCATTGCAAGAGAAAACGCCATGCGCATTTAACTACACCTTGAGTTGCAGACTAACACGCGGCAATAGTGCATCATTATCTCTGTTATCATTTGCTCGGGAGTGTTTGCACTAGCAGTCATACGTTAGTAACATAATATCGTCTCTCAGCGTTGAAGGCACTCAGCCATGTGTCAGCACTAAAAGGTCTCGCTCCTGTAGCAGCTCCCTCAGAGACAGAAACACCAGGAGATAGAGCCATAACTCTCCTTTATGTCCTTTTCCTCCAGATCACCACTGCAGGCATTGATGTGACTCATGCACGCACACACACACACTCACTCACACAAACACACTTGTCTGCATCGTTTACAGTAGCAGCAGAGGCGGACTGATAATTTGGACATTGTGTCATAGTCCAGAATGGCTGGTGGACCGACCACAGTCAATAACTATCAACCTGCTGAACAAAGCTCGGAGGCACAGATTCAGGGCTGTAGTGAGGCTAAACTCACATGCATGTCTCACATTCTCACAAAGCCTTTACTTTGACTTTACACCTTTTCAACTTTGCATGGCCGTTTGAAGCAGGAGCAGCTTTCCGTGGGGCGGAATCGGAGTTCGGTTGAAAAAAAACATCCTGACAAATCAAAGAGCACAAAATACAGTCGCGACAAATAGTAACGGCACTGTTTGCAATTTGCTGGTTTTCTGCAAACATTGGTCAAGTCACAAAGACTCATGTGACTCATTGAAGACTCATTCAATGAGACTTCATTGAAAAACAACCATTAAACGGACACAGTGATGGTGGAAAAACTAACGGCAACAGTGTTTTAATAATAGGTTGAACCCCTAAGGCAGCGATGACCTCAGGCAAGAACTTTCTGTAGCTGTGGATTCAGGAGGATTTGTGACCATTCTTCCTCACAGAACTGCTACATAGTCTTATTCAACGGATCGCTTCAAATCATTCCACAGCATCTCTGTGGGGTTTAGGTTTAGGCTCAGACTGGGCCAATCCAAAAAGTTGGATTTTGTATCTTCAAGGTGTTTTTGTAGTAAATGTACTTCAGTGTTTGGGGTCATTGTCCTGCTGCATCACCCCAGCGTCATCTCAGCTTCACACTGACATTATCCTCCATCCATTATCTGTAACTGCTTGTCCTGTTTAGGCTTTTCGGGCGCCTGGAGACTATCCCAGCTGTCATCGGACAAGAGGTGGGGTCCATCTCAAGTCCACCTCAAGACATACGGAGACAGACTCCACACAGAAAGGCCAACCCGCAACCTTGTCAGAGTTGAAAAAGTTGTTGTTGTCTTTTTTACTTCTGGCGATTGTTTTTAAGCTTCACAAATCATAAAAGTCGTGCTAATCAAAGCGTGTAAGTATCAGAAACTTCTGCTCATCGCTAAGCTGATTTTTTTACACAATATTCTGAAAACCACTGGAAAAATCCCAGTGGCTTTTTGTTGAAGGGACCAAAGAGATGCTACATAAAACTGTAATCCCTACAGCACTCTGTCCTGTTCTACAGTTAAATCTAAAATGACGTAAAGTTCGTGTCCTGACGAGGCCCAAATCCCATTAGACAATAATTGTGGATGTAAGCAGAATTTTTCACAAACAAGGATTTACACAGTTCCACATCACTTAGAGCACATCCAACATGCCACTACCAACGATACACGTGTTCCCACACATACCGTCTTTGCACCTACAAACTGAGACACACAGACACACACGAAGATAAAAATAACTTCATCCTGTGTTTCTATTGGACAGAGCTGTCACACAGACCTGTACAGTATCAGGTGTTGTACTGTTGCTCAATGTAGCAACCTGCAACTGGAGAGAGGAGGTGGGGTGGGGGGGAGAGAGACAGGGAGAGAGGGAGAGAGGGAGAGACAGAGACAGAGAGAGACAGAGAGACAGAGAGAGACAGTGCACACAAAGTGTTGCGCTAGTTTCTCTTTCTAGTTTCCAGCCACAAGGCTTCATATGGACAAACTAGGGCTTTTGCTGTTACGTGGCCTCTCTGACTGTCTCTGTCTCACACTGCAAACACACACAAACACAGAAATGAATGCATGCACCCATAGAAACAGGCTCAGGCACTTGCACAGAAAGACATTTCTTACTTCTGGTCTCACCCCCATTCACGCACACACACACACACACACACCTTGTATAATGGTCTTTGTTTCCTCCTCCTGCCCAGCTCCAATTTGATGGCAGCGCAGCCGCCAGGTTCCCCAGATGACCATTCAGATAGAGCTAACAGATGAAAGCAGCAGTAAGACGCTGGCGGTAATGGTGCAACAGCTCCGGCTTACAGCCCATATTTCTCCCTGATGACTCTGCTGCCCTGCCTCCCCATGACACCTGCAGGAGTGAACTGCTCGAAGGAGTTGTTAGTATTAGAGAGGCATGGACACATACAGAGAAAAAGTAGCTCGTGTGAAACATCAACACGCTGGACCTAAGCTCTCTTCCTACTATATTAATTTTAATAGATGCATAATACTCTGTTTAAGTGACTGATGCTCTTTCAGTCACCAAATTTGTCATTTCCATTATCTCTGTGGAGCAAGCAACTGGGTGTCTACTATAAAAATAAGGAGGGCTGCAAATCTGGTTTTCAAACCTGCATGTCACACATAAGCTAATCCCATTCGCGAACAAAGAATGTGTGATTATGGTGAGGTCTCCGAAATGACTGGGATGACAAAGCTAAAAAAGAGGGAGGGTTAAATGTCTTTTCGGGGAGCAGAGACAGGATTTACAGGATGTTGCATATCATGAACACCTGTGAGATTTGCAATAAAAAGCAAAACCAAAAAAGAAATCAAAATATATGGATGAAAAAGATGGTGTCCGTTTGGCGAGAACACAGAATTACATTGTCTGTGTTTAGGTTAAGAAAAGCTCAGAACGCTCGTCCCTTCTCTTACCTTAACCAAAGTGAGTGGATAATTAAATACCTTCAATCAAATCGAATCAAAGTGTTTATCGTCATGTGCACAGGGAGGAAAACATGGGTGGGTGGGGTCCTTAAGGATTAAGGCGGCTCTCCTGTTGACTCAGTGGTGGACAGCCTGCAGAGAGGGGGTAGTGGACGCCTGGCGATCTGTCCAGCAGTCTTCACCACTCGCTGCAGACGTCTGCGGTCCATCACAGTAGTGCAGCCCCTCCCCCTTTCCTATAGATCCCAGAGTAGCCTGAATGCTTCGGCTGCGAACTGGCTCTCAACTAAAGACGGGAGCTTGCAAACCTTAAAATTGAGCCTAACACAGCGATTAGAGATCACTTTTGTGTAATAACAACAACCACAGTGTGCAATAATAACTACGAGGAATATACAATTTCTTTACTCTGTACGTAGTTATACTTTTTTTTTTTTTACCTTTATAAAGTGGTTTGTTTCTGTGCTCTTGTTTTGGTTCTTATTCTGTGATTGTGGTTTTTACATAAAAGCAAACGCAGGGATACAAAAGTCAATTCCAATGCAACTGTACTTGTACTGTGCTAATGGCAAAAAAAAAAAACCTCTTGAATCTTGAACCTGTTCAGTAACAAATCTCAAACATTTCTCTGCCTCCATACGTCATCATTTGCCACTTGTGTTTACATGCATATACTCCCACCAACTACTTTTGCTACTTAATCCAGTTTGTAAATGGTCTCTTACTGCACCATAAGACAAACTTTAAAAGTGCACATAAGGTTAAATACCGCATCTTTCTAGATTTTGCCCTTTTTGTGTACTCACACATCAAAACAATGTTAGTGAGCTGAGCATCGGGAATGCTGTCACCCACTGCTTACATTCAACCACCATCTCACCATCGCATTACTACATTAGCAGAAGCATATGAATCATAGGAAGCATATGAATCCTCATACAATATGTAGTCTTGTCTTTTTTTTTCTTGAGGTGAGAATCTATGTGGTTTCTTCCATCCATTGGAACAAGTGGGTTTTCTTTTGAGTGCAATGTTTTAATCTTTACTTACTTTAGTCATTAAATGTTGTCAGGCCATTTCCTCTGCTGCCTTGTGATGTTAAAAGGTTGATTTTAAGAGTAAAATAAGGCCAAAGAAGGTTTTTTTTAACTCTTTAAAAAGGAACAATGTCCTTTAAAAAGGACATAAAAGCATGTGTTATCCTTTTAAAAACATCGTTCTTTACATGTGTGATTAAAACCGCACAACAACTGAAAAAAAAAAAAAACTCATTATGCAGTTGAAGAGCAAATTGCTCAATTTATTCCTCCTAACAGAAATTCATAGCACTGAACCCTGCTTCCTCCTTCCACTTTCATCTCATTCACTGCCAATTTCATATCGATCACTGGAATATAAATATAGAAACACAGCCTACGAATCATTACACCATTTACTAGAGGAAAATCCAATGACAAAAGCAATCTGTATAAGAAATCACCAGCCAGCACAGAGTAATGAAACGTCAGAAAAGCACCATGGTCCTCATGGTGCAGCAGCTGCCATAACACGGTCACTAGTAAGATTAGGATCCCAGTGGTTCCGTCATTTAGCGGCGTAATTCCAGGGACGATCTGCCCTGAGGGGATTTGGCACATGAAAAAAAAGTGAGAAGGTAATCCCAGACAGTGAGAGGAGGGTTGGAGGATAAAAACACACATGAGAGACAGACAGTGTCAGTGTGCAGTATGGGTGCATGTGGAAACTGAGGTTTTCACAATATAACATAAACTATACGTTCCACACTGTAAGCAGATACATGTACAGTTTTTCAGCCAATTCTCAAAGTCAATAACAAAAATGTTTAAGTCTGAATCAAAAAATGAGGTCAAAGAGTAGGTGCCTGCAGAGAGGGGGCAGTGGACTCCTGGGGATCTGTTCAGCATCCTTCACCACTCGGTGCCAACGTCTGCTGTCCATTACGGTAGTGCAGCTGCATTTTTGGTGACTTTAACCATTTTATTTAAAGGCAGGCAGTTAATCAATCATAATACATCATGAATTGGTTAATTGTATTTGTATACATGTCTACATCTGCAAAAAGTAACTGGAGCTGGATGATAAATCCAATGGAGACAAAATCATATTCTATGAGTTGTTAATGTAAAAGTAACTAAAATGGAAATATTGCAGTCAAGTACGAGTATCACACTGAACAGCTTGGACTGACGTGGTCTTCATCGGGCAAACCGGTCAGTCGAAGCATCGGATTTAAAATGTTTGTGGAGCTTTTTGATTTCAGTGTGCAGACAGGATTGAAAGCTTGGCCACGGCTCGCAAAGACAAGTTGAAGTTTCTCTACTGCTGTTTCCAAAGTTAAGAATAAGTTAAGAGTAAACTGTGAACGATCAGTTCAAATTCACAGTAAGGCTCGAAATGTAAACTCAAAACACCCAGTGATTCCTCTGCTGCTCCTTTTCAGCCCAACGACAGCTTATCTTAGCGTCACTTATCAAATCGGCTTTATTCATAACGAGCACATGTAATCAAGGGGAGGAGTGAGGCCCCCAGCAGGGGGGGGGTTGCCATAACTAATTTGGGCTTGGTGACTTTCAAAATAAAGGACTCAGTGGTTAAAACGAATCATTAATGCAGTAAGAACAGATAAATTAATAATCTTGACCACAGGCTGAAATAAACAGAAAAAAATTGCAGACAGTACGACAAGGACTAAAATTAGGTGAGGCCAAGAGCCAGCGGGCTCATAAAAGATCTAAAGTTCAGACAGATTAGCAGAGGCCAGCCCATGTAAAGCCTTTAAAGGAATCAATAAAATGCAAAAATCAATTCTCAAATCAACAGAGACCTGGGTTTGCGTGCTTTGAAGTGGTAAAGTTGCCTTTTTGTGACACGCTAACAGTGTTTAAGGAGCTCGTTTGAATGAGCCTCTCATTCTAAACCAATGATGTGTAATAACGTTAATACAAGTCACTCACTGTTCTGCAGAAACTGTCAGAGGACTGGATGAGCTCAGAGCAAGTATGTGCTTTGCCAGCATCAGGAATTAAGCATATGGAGGCTTGAACATTGGCAGCAAAGCTGTCAGCAACAAAGAGAAAACTTTCCTTTAAAAGCAAACACACACACACACACACAAAATAAACTGCTGCTGCATCCGCTACGGTAGCAGATTTCAGCAAATTGCAAATTGCCCAACATAAAGTTATTGTGAGTAATAGTTTTGTTAAATATGATTTTTAATAAAGTCGTTTTTTAGAAATGCTCTGCACAAAGAGTTGGAGAGGAAAACAATCTAAAACATCAGTCCAGTGTAGCTGCCATGCAAATGTAATTTTGTATTGTGTTGCTGCTAGTTTTGCGCAATGAAATTTTGCCATAGCACTGCATATCGAGGAAACAAGGAAATAAAACAAAAACAAAAAACAAACCACAACTTAATCAATTCGACAATAGAAACGTGCTGCAAAAAGCCAGAACACAGAAGTTTCTCCAGGAGCAACTAAAAAAAAACATTGCAAATCTGCAAAGTCAGTTTTTCATATCCGTCAGTTTTTAGTGTCCCCTGGAAACAGCTGTCTACAATGGTTTTGGGTGAAACTGAACAGTGACGGCCATTTAGATTTGCAGATGTATTTTTGATGCTCCAGAGGACATTTCCATTGTGTTGCGGCTTTTGCAGCACGTTTGTTTCATTCGGTCGTGATGTGGCATTTTGCTTGTGTCATGGCTTTTTGCAGGGCGCTTCTTAATGCTGCGCCTGTGTTATCACGTTGAAGAGGTGAATGTCTTTTGTCGATTTGCCCACGGACTTAAATTGGCTGCTCATGCCTTCATTAAGGGGCATCCTGAAGATAAGGTGCAGGCAGCACATGTTCACACAGCAGCATATTCATTCAAAACGCTGTAATATTCAAATAATAGTGTTTGATGCATGTCCACATACAAAGAGACTGACTCCAAGTGCTTGATGCTGAACATTCTGCTTCGAGAACTTTATGCTATAACCCTCATTTTCCCATTTCAAACTTGCATAATAAACTGCAAGATAATATTTAGGTCTTTTACTCCTACACACATTGAGAGTCTCTCCATGATTTATTGGGGATTGTTGTACTGTTATATGCTTTTATGCAAATAAAAGCGATTTATAAGTAATCACAGCATTATTGTATTTATGGGCAAATCATCCTGTGCTGTGATTGTAGAGAGGACCCAAACAACTTAGCTGAGGAGAGCAAGAGATCAGGAGCAGTGGCAGCGAGGGATTATAAATGACTGGTGGCCCTGCCAAAGCCTGGCGGAGCCCGATCAATACTGTAGATGTGAATCTTAGTCATTATGGTTGACTGAAAGCCAGCTTGGCACAGAGAGACTAGGTTCTGCAATGATCCTCATTAGTTGTTGTCACTCCCTCGGTGTAATTAATATGCTAAAATGAAAAGCAACTGTTCCGCTTTCACTTGTCATTTCAATATCATTTGAAAGATCTAATCAGAAAGGCTAAATCACATTTGATTCATCGCTGGAGCGCTACACTGAGCCAAAACAACGCTGTAATGTGACTGTGGTCTGTCTTTTTTTTATTGCGTCTACTAAAGACATATTTTGGTAATTGCCGTTTTCTGGGGGACTTTAAGGAGGAAAAATAAGATTTGAAAAGTGCAACAGAGAATTCACACATAAAAACAGATGCTAGGCGTAAACTGGCTTGCATATGATTTCTAAAACCATCCTGCAGTGCGCACACACACACACACACACACACACACACACACTCACACAGAGCTTCTACCTGTGAACTAACACTGTTGCGACAGCTTGTGTTTTGTCTTAGCATCTGTTGCTATTCTTGTCATGAGGCACTTTGCAGAATGATGCTGAGTGTGTCTGTGCTGGTTCCTTGGCTGGTTGAGGTCTCTTGTGGACAGCTGACTTCTGGAGCTTTTTATAGTCCTCAGATTAGGTGCCGGAGTTTGCGGAAGGTAAAACAAGTTGATTGTCAAGGTGTTTGTAATGTCAGCTGATTTACAGATCGCCGTCTTTTAAGCAAAATCTTTTGAAAGCCAAACCTTGTACAGAGAACATGTACAAAGCCAATGAAATGCAGTGCACCTTGCAGGTACCGACCATTAACCAGCCTCTGCACAACATGGAAGTTGCTAAAAGACAGAGCAGCAACAATTCAAGATCCAGAGAGACCAACCTAAGTACAGGCTAGTTTGAGTATAGCAAAGCCTTTGACTCAATGCAGCAAACATGGAACTGAAGAACTCAATGGGACTGTGGAAAACAACGTGGTTACCATCATCCAGCATCACAGGTTGGTCACAGCCAACACCTGTTTTTATTATGATGCTGGCGGTTTTGGCTTCACATTATAAATCCATTTTTTGTCCTCAGTGACTCAGGTGGGACTTGTGTGACTCTGATGTGTGGCTATGTGACCGTTATGTGAATTGTCAGATCACCAGTCATGTGATTTTTTTCTTTGTGTTGTTTTCACCTCTCACTTTTGTGCTCATGTGCATTGAGTCTGGAATCATCAGTCGGTGTCGATGGGATTTAATGGAGAAAAGTAGATGCGTTTTAAATTTGTAGGACATTTATGGAAAAGCTCCTTTCCAAGCCAAAGAAGGAACAAACTGAAACCGAGCAGTTTCCGAGGAAATTGTGTGATTGCTCACATTACGTTATCATTGTTCTTTTTTCCCTGTGGTTCACATTTTACTTAAAGTTGCAGTGAGCAACTTTTATCATATACATTTTTTAAATAGAAATACGCACCACAAAGCCTCCCATCACACAAACATGGCAGCAGTGCAAAGATTTTCACATCTAAAAGCATTTTAAAGGAGGCTCGCCCTGCTGACCAATCAGAGAAGAGCAATGAGTTCTGCTTGACGAGTACATTTTATTTATTGTACTCTGGTAAATATGACTAGCAGAAGGGCTGTGCAGAGCATAATTAAGCCAAGTAAAGCTTTTTCAGAGCAGGGAGGACCGAATTCAACTCTCACGTCAGTGCTCGTTTGAATTACACAGTGTAGCTTCAAAACTGTTAGGTATCAATTGTATTTCTTACAGACAGGAATATGAAACCTACTCAAGTACACATCCAGTTGTTTTGAACAAGTCATAGTAATAAAAAGAACAAAAATAAATCATCTAGCGCAACTAAACATGTTTCTCTTTTGCAAATCAGACACATGCTCCAATTCATTTTTTGAGTGCAAACCCCAATATATTATATTATCATTTGCATTAGGGCCGGTGATGTGAAGACAGTTCTCGATGGCTGAATCCCATTTGCTGTAGCTGCTTGGGTTTCAGGGTGCTGGTATTGTGTGCGCTGGTTTATGGCTCACACTTGAACAGAACGGAGCCACTGTTGACGTTACTAGTAACGTGGCGTTTTCTGTGAGTCAAATGTCAGCTGTGACAAACGGATGTCATAAGTGACTGAACGACAGACAGCTGCTGGCTGACATTTACCTCCAGCATAGCGAACACCTGGGGCTGAGGTGAATGAAGATGTTTTCGGTGTCTCATCACGTCTCACCACATGTTTGAGCATCGTTTAGTGTCGTTCGGACGTAACACGTTTTACAATCATCCCCATAATCTGTGCTACAAACAGGAGTTTTTTTTAAATGGTTTCTTTAATCATTGTTCTAACATAACTTCATATTAATTATTTCTATTAAAAGGAGTAAACCACATTTTAAACAGATTTAATTTTAGGACTTGTTGGCATCCACTGGTTTGCAATGGAGCCAGCGTGAAGCCCAGAATTGGCCAAACTTCCTTCCTGCTTATCAAAATATTATGCAACACCAAGCCTGCTTCCTAAATATTACTTTTTTTTAACGAAATTGAACTCAAACTAAATTGGATTAAACTCCTGTATATAGCAGAGAACATAACTGCAAGTGAATTTCTTTTAACACTATAAGGATTGTTGACAATTACCGTAAATGACAAATTGTAAACATGTTCACACATATGTATTTTTGTCTGCCTGCGTTTTATCTAAAATGATGCTAATGTTAGCAGAAATCTGCAGCTCAGCTTTCGTAATCAAGTGATGTTAAACTTGATTAAAAATGAAAAGAAGTCATTCTCATTAGTGTGACTTCTTAAGGGACGAGTTCACAGGTTTTTAAGTCTGCCTTAAACAAATGACAGGTACTTTCTGTATCAGTCCACTCGGTGATACGGGTCCTGGAGTGATCCCTCAAAAAGATGCTTCAAAATCCACAGTCCTACAAGTGGGCAAAAAAGTTTTTGAAGCGTCAGTCACACAGTATCTGTACATGTATTAGAGGACCAAAATTAGCCGAGTGGGACTATAACGTCCCGACTTTGTATTTCTGCAGCGAAGTTGACATTTGTGCACGTAGACACGTCTGCAGTGGCTTGAAACTGGATTTTAAAGTGATAATAGGAAGATTTGTAACAAACGGCTGTTACACAGGACAGTTTGAATTCTATCCACCGCTGAAGAGATGCAAATACCATACACATAACTTAGAAAAAGTATCAAATATCATAGATGAGATATGCAAATGGAAGACAAGATATAACTGTGACACCCTGAATAATGAATAATGTGGTTATACACTCATGCTGTTTGTGATTAGCACGAGGTGAATATAAACAACTCATTTTGAATATCACCTTAGCAGATATGTGCTTTTATCTGTATTATTTTGTGCAGGTAAACAAGTTCGGTGTCATCGCTTCTGTCGGCTGCAGCAAGTCGTCTGCTCTCCGTCGCTATTTCGGGAACAAAAGCAGACCTCCATGAAAGAAGCAGGAGAGGGAGCAACGTAGAAAGATATAGCGAGAGAGACGGAGTGAGCATGTGCATACGTGCATGACTCTTCCATGGACCTATTCGCACGTGTACTTGTGCTTCTCTTCTTGTCTCGAATGTTTAGACGTTCGGTTTCAGGGGCGTCTCCATTGTCTTTGCACCCACGAGCCTCAAGAAAGTCTGTCCCACCTCGTCCAGCGGGCTCTCTGCTTGTAATGGCACGGCCGAGGATTCCCTACTACAGTCTGAATTCTGATAAAGCGAATTTATGTGCAACATTTTAGGAATCCTTCCCAAGGATCGGCGAGACCCTCCTGTCAACTTTATGCTCACGCTTTCAGCCCCTGCAGAAATCAGCTGAACCTCTAACAAAATTGAAAGAAATCAAAGGATTCCGGCAAATATAAAAAGAGGAATCTCACCCTCTTTTGAGAAAAAATAAATAAATCCTTCATCTCAGAATCCTTCTTTAAGCGCCTCTCCCTCCACTTCATTTTTAGCCCTCCCTCGGTTAATGAAGCACATTTAATAGGTTAATTTAATAAAGGATCAGCACCTTCACTCACAATGAAAGGGTCAGTCTATTAAACGGAAGGAGCAGGTGTGCACTCCGTTTATTATGCACCGTGCTGTAAAAGTGAAGGATTTCATCCAATGCCAGTGTTTAGTTTACTGAAAATTCCTGCCTTCTGTCGCTTTGACGGAGTAAATGGCCGGTGACCCATTTGACCTGTACACACATGCAAATACACTCCCTATACACTGCATTGATCCCGTTGATTAAGAGGAAGGTCTGGCTTTGCCCCTGAGAGGAGCTTCATACAGCTGCACAGATCCCCTCATCCGAGAGTCACACTTAAGGACACAACATTGCTGCACACATATTTAGATGAGCCATACAAACCCCATTTCCAGAAAAAGCTGGAAATTCCGTGTGAAAGTATCCAATAATTGGATAAACACTTTAAACCCGTTTGTGACTGGACATAGTACAAAGACAACAGATCACATCTTGGAACTGAGAAAAACTGACTTGCTCACTGTAAAGTTGATGGCAGCAACATGTTCCAGAAAAAGTTGAATTCATAAATTCAGGTCAGCATCGTTCCAAAATCAAACCCCATAGCTGTTTACTACGAGTCTGCACATACTGAATTTATGTTGCTGTATGACTAGTAGTTTTAAATTACTTTTAATATCATCCAAACGGTGATAAAGTGAGCAGATCTCATCAAACACTATTGTGTAATGAACTTTTTTAATTCTCAGTCTCACGGTGGGACTGTGGAGCAGAATCAGGACGTCTTTTTTTTGGTAGCTCACTCTTTCTATCACTACTTGTCTTTTTGTGTGTTCAAAGCAGCATCTTCCCTCCATTTTGTGGTAACAAAAAAAGTAGTAATTGAAAACAGTGAGCATTAATTTCTATATAGTACAGACTTATGCACGAACCCCCCACTGCCCCCACCAACCCACACCAACGTCCCCCCAAACAGTAAAAAACTGCAGCGTGTCGACTTTAGAGAGACAGGTGAAAAGCCATCCATTGCGTCATGTCTCCCTCCATCACCGAGATTGTACAATCTCATCAGGAGGTGGGGGTAGAGGGGGTGGGGCTGGGGTTGGGGGTTGGTTATGGGATCTGCAGCGTTATAACACACAGAGTCAGCAGTGCTTGTATTTCAGCCTCTCTGCTGTAGCTGGGGAGTAAAGAAGAGCAGAGGGCAGTGGAGACGAGGCAGCTCTTTAAATCTAACAGGTAATTTGGGCTTTATTGGACCCTGGACAGTGGCTTGTATGAGAAGTTTTTTTTTTTCCCCCACCACCTGTTCTGCCCTTCGCTCAGCGCTGTGCTATAGGTTTATAATGTGCTGCAGAAGGCTGAGCACTGTTTCATGTAACAGGCACACGAGTGAGAGTGCGACACCAAGTAGGAGGAACGGTTGTCGGTGCTGGACAGCAGAGATGGGGAAAATAGTATTTTTTACTACAATTGAACACATGACACACACAGTGTTCAGGTAATCACTTTTAATCAACCTAATGTAGACTCAAGGTCCAACTACTGGTTTTTCTGTTTCAAGCCAGTCTCTCTCTGTCAGTAGACTTCCTCAGCTGTCATGGAGATGGATCCACTGACATGCAGGTCCAAGAGAAATACACTGCACTGAAATACACTGCACAAAAAAAAAAAAGGCTGCTTGGTGACCTTGAGTTGAAACACTTTTTTTCCTGATTTATGTTTCTCAGCATCGAGAATTAACTTTTTGCCAACTGCATAATAAACTTAGCTAAATAACGGCATGTTGCTAAAACCATATTTTGTCTGAAAATTGAAAAAAAAAAAAAAAAAAGCTACCTTGCAAAGCTTTGGCATTATTTTAGCATGGTTTTCTGAATTCTTATTACATGTTCACATGGGGATTTTAAGGTTTTTGCTGGGGAGCAGAGAGCCTTTGTTGAAAGACCCAAAAAAAAATAAAAAAATTAAGCACTCGTACCAACCTCTCTTTAAGACAGTCATGAATCACGATTGCTTTATACAAAATTATATGGCAGCAATCAATGTCACTTATCTGATGGATAACCTGAGCGAAAGAGGAAGCTCTCATCTCCAGAAGGCAATAACATTAAAACTAAAGTCGTTCGGTTGTGATGAATGACGAGACAGTGAAAGGCGTTCACGTGCCAGCGCTCCTGCCTCACCCCCCCAATAGTTGGGTTTATTTGCAAAGTCAAGCAGCCAGCTGGCTCTCTGCATACAGCTTTAAACCGTCGTCAACTGCAGAGTCGACAAATCTCTGTGGCCACACTTTGAGGTAATAGGAGACAAGTCCAACAGGTGAAGTATCACCAGTGAGAGACTGTTCCACAGGGAGCTGCCACTAAACAGTTACTCACTGTGAGGGTTTTTGTATAAGGGGCCCAAGAGAGGAGATGGCGAGAGGAGCTATGATGGCAACAGGGATTTATTGCAATGATGTGTTGAGGTAGAGAAACGACTGACAGTCAGTCCTAAAATGGAGGACAGACAGAGCACACTACAGAGAACCAGCGGACTACACAAAAACAATGGACGTAAGCGGTAAGACTAGGGCTTAGACTACAGACAATATGGGGTCAGGGAACCCAGAGGACGCTAAATGAGTGAGGGGAGCAAGAAAAAGTAAAACATGAGGACGAAACTAAGGAGGCTGTGTGAATACGGAAAACTGATTCCAGTATTAATGAGAAAACAGGGGAACGGAATACACACATACATGAGGAAATACACAGGAAACCGAAGACTGCAGAGTGGGCAGGGTGGGTGAGTGGGTAGAGTCCAGTGTCAGATCCATGACACCTACAGGGGACGAGAGGGAAGGAGATAACAAAGCCACCACTCATGTCTTGACAGGGAAGAAGTTTTATTAATTTTCAGGGAAAAGAGGACTAAGGGGGCGGCTGTGGCTCAGTTGGTAAAGGCAGTCGTCAACGGACCAGAGGATCAGTGGTTTGATCCCCGGTCCCGGCTATGTGTCGAAGCTTCTCTGGGCAAGACACTGAACCCCCAAAAGCCCGTTCCCCTCCCCAGCTGTGCAGTGCCGCTCCAAGCCCGGTAGAAATTGGGGAGGGTTGAGTCAGGAAGGGCATCCAGCGTGAAAACTCTGCCAAATCAACATGCGGACAATGATCCGCTGTGACGACCCTGAAACTCACGGGATGAGGCGAAAGGACAAAAACCAAAGAGAGAGGGCGTTGCCGACCTCGGGAGAAGAGTTTAACTGATTTTCTACAGACTCGAGAGATTAGAAAGGGGACAAAATGAAGACAAAGATGTCGTCCAAATGAGGACAATCTACTTTTATACATTTTTACCTGTCAATAACATGTTCTCCTCTTTTTGAACAATTCCGGTCAAATTAACTTAAATCAACTGCCTTTAACTTCTTTTGCCAGTTATTCTAGCCTGCATTTGTTTGCAATTTGGCAAATTAGTGCCAAATAAGCCATTAGCAGTTCCTCTTGGAAGTGCAAAGACCACTATGAATGGATTACTTTGATACGAAGCACGGCTTCAAAACCAGTCTCTGCAGTTATAAATAGCGTCTTTGCTCAGTGACTTCTGAGCAGATTTGTTGATGTCTGTTTGCAATGAACAGTGGAGGTAATGATATCAATGAAAAGTGTAAAGCTCATAAAATCTGAAAATATGGTATCTGTGTGTGTGTGTGTGTGTGTGTGTGTGTGTGTGTGTGTGTGTTCATGTGACTCAAGACAAGACAAACAACAAATTTTGATGCAAATTGCTGCAACCTGGTGTTAAGGGATTTAAAGTTGTCTGGCAAAATTACCTAAGTTTGCTGTTTTGCAGCTACTGAAGCAAAGCAGACTAAATTATAATAACCATCTTCCTACTATTTTGCACAGTAAAAGATCTGTGTCGCACACCTTTCCCTTCTCAGCCCATTTCGACTCAATATTTTATGCATTTATTCAGATGTATTTTAGTTTTAAATCAAGATGCCGTGACATATGTGAACCACTTCTTGTTTAAATGCACCAATAATCTTAAAAGCCATTTTAGTGTCTATTCCAAGTTGACACAGACATTTAAAAAATAACACACAGAAAAAAAAAAAAAACACCTAATGCTTCAGAGTGTGGGTTAGTTGAAACAAATGAAGGTTTAGGAGCGACTTCAATGAAATCCTCCCACAATCGGATTGTTATGGCTGCTGTGTGTGTGTGGTGTTAACATAGTCAAAATGAATTACATTATATGAGAGATTTTGAAATATTGCTGTGGACACAAAGGGATCTAAAGTGCTTCAAAGCTTTTCTGCTGGGGGTGATCCAATGAAAGGCAGCACAGACAGATACACAGGTGCACAGCTCACGTTTCGATGACCCTCTGGTGTATCTGATTTCTCATTCCCTGCACCGTCATCCACATTATGTCCTCATAATATTTACATCCTTTAAAATTGACAACAGTTCATCTCGCTGGTTTTCCATCTGCCAGCACCCTGACATTAGAGCCACCAAACCACATTTCAAGATTGACAAGAAAATTGGATCTTTATTGTGTCCTAGATGTAGATACAATTCATCATCTACTCTAAAGAAACCTGTCATCAGATTTGATTAAAAGGCATCTTGTCTTTGATTTGCCACTGAGAAACAGAATTATTATCCAAAGGAGGCTCTAAGGACAACTTTGGTGTTTAGTGTCTTGCCCAGACACTTTGAGCTAGGAGGACCGGGAATCGAACCACTGTCCCAGTGCTTTGTGGATCACTGCTTAACCAACTGAGCAACAGGCGCCTCAAAAACTTCTACTTTCCACCAAGGGACTTTCTGGGTGGTAAAATCGCAACCATACAACTAAAACGCGATGCTGGTTCCTTCATTGGAAATGTAGGTAGAAGAACTAAATTCATCAAAAGGTTCCTAGTTCCTGGGAACAGTGGAAACAGCCTGGAAAGATGCTGCGTGACGTAGTTTCGCTACTTATCCAAGCAGCTTCTTCAGTCTGAATAAAGTGGCTGGGGAACCCACTTATATCCTCCAGACTAGCCTTTGTTCCACCCTGGCCTGAATAGGCTCGTTAAGGTTGGAGGTGGGAACAAGGTGCAGTCATCAAGGTGCAACAATTACGACCCTAACTCCGTGTTGTCCCGCCCAGTCACCAAGGGCAACCTTGGTGCCGGTCCTGAGCCTGTTGCTTCTCCTGTATAAAAATGGGAGGGTTGCAGCAGGAAGGGCGTCCGGCAAAAAAAAAAAAAACACACAGCAGATCAACGTGCGGAACATGCTGTGGCGACCCCTGAAAGGACAAACCGAAAGCCGTTGATCCTCTGTTGAGCCTGAGGCCACCTCTGTTGAGAGAAGGATTCTTTAACATAAATGGCTTCACATACTCCTTTCTCATACCATTTGTCTTCTCTCCTCAAACGAGTGTCCTTTGTCCTTCAGATGTTGGTACACTGCGGATTCTAGTCCTGAGGTGTTGCTTCTCCTGTGCTTGTGTAAAGGCAGTTTGCTTTCTCCAATGTAGAGCTCTGAACACTCTTTACTGCCCTGGACTGCATACACAACGTTGCCCTTCTTGTGTTTAGGCGTTTGGTCTTTCGGATGGACGAGTCGCTGTCTCAGTGCGTTGGTGAGGTGAACAGGTATGTGGTGGTTTCCGAAGAACCTTTTGAGCTTCTCACACACTCCAGCCTTGTAAGGAATTACCAGGCTCTTTGACTTCGAGTCTCTGTCCGTCGTCCTTGTGTTGGATCAGGACGCAATCTTGTTTAAGGTCCACTTAGGATAATTGCAGGCCTTGAGAGCTCTCCTCTTCTCATTAACCTGAATAAAAAATGTATTCAATTTGTTCCTAAATCTCTCCTAATATAATACTAAACAGCAGCCGTTTCCAACTGTTAAAGTCCCTGAACGGCTCAAATTCACTAAGTGACGATGGAGGGGAGCTTCAACAAATATACAGAGATACAGTTACTGCTTCTAGGCTACATTTTCCTGTAGCATTTTATTTTTATTTATTTTTTTTTATTACCCAGTCCTAAATTGGATTCCATGTACTCTTGAGCCCCCTTGATGTAATGTTTGGCATTATTAATCAACAGAAGGAGATTCTGTTTGTTCCAGAGGGACAGAGTAAGATTTTGAACTGACTAAGGCAAGTAAAGCGGTTGTATATATACTGAATGGAGACATTGGAAGTAAGCAACAAACAGGAGTTCAGGTAAAAAGTGCTTTGTGCTGAAAGCAATTCAACAGTGTGATGACCGATTTTCTAACCTCTAAATGTATTCGCTCAGATGACTTCCTTCTTCAACCACAAAATGATGGAATTATGGCCCGAGATGGCCACTGCTTGGCTCTGAAATCACCCAGCTCCTCGGCTCTCGGTGCAGCAGGGTGTTTCTGCTGCTGGAAACTGTTTCTGGGAATCACTGTAGCATGGGATGACCTTAGGATGGGAGGCATCGCATCATTTCCTCTACAGCAATGAGATGCGGTGGTGCCCACCTAAGCTCAGCTGGTGTCCTTAAGCATTACCTCACCACCAGCATGAGAATCTCCCCCCAGCCACTGGATATTTGGTGCTCCAATGGCCTTAAGGACCTGTTAGCAGCACAGCATTGTAGTTCCAACACACTCTGTGAATTCTTTCGTATTTTCCTGTATTGGTGCTGAGAGCACTTCCAGCTGAAAGGTCACAGGGCTATGTCTATTTCATTCTCCCACTTGTGTGTTCCACAGCCATAAATGTTTCAGCCCTGGCTTTTTGACGCCCCCTTCTTTGTATTTATAACCCTCATGCAAATTAAGCCGTTCTTTGGCCTGCCTACCACCGTGACCGGTTGAATCGGCGGTCCGCAGTCCCAGGGTCAAGTCAAGCTGCAGCAATCTCACCATCCCCAGCTTTAGAAACGCAGCTTAGTTGCCTCCCTCTGTTGTTTGGGTTCATTTCTCGATGGGACAATCCCACCAAAAGACCAATCATCGCATTACATTCCTTAGCTAAACCCTGTTCAGCTGGTCATTTACTTTTCTTTGTTTGTCCCTCAGGCAAACGTTAACGTGCACGGAGCGCCCCCTTCACTTCTTGCACACACTGTCTATTCAGCAAACAAAGACCATGAACCGTTTTTGAAGAGTCAAAAGCTACTGAGTGGACATTTGATCTTATTTTTTGCATCTATGCATACGGATGAACGTCCATGCTGTCGAGGCTTTTATTGCATACAACGTCGTAAACATACACAGTCTGCTCATTCTGCTATGTGCTGGTTGTCTCCTGTTACTTTAGACCTTTGCCGCTTGCTTGGCCCTGCCTTGCATGTAGGATGCATGGTGTGTGTTGTTTACCACGCTACTGCCTTTACCTCTGCTTTCCAAATAAAGGTGAACAGATTTACTCAAGCACGACTGCCTGCTAGTTGTGCTGTTCAGTACTTCCCTTAAAGCCTTGCTGGAAACTTTTCTGTTTCCTGTTCATTCAAAATATTGTGTGCTACAAGCAATGGCCCTCAATTCCACTGGCAGAGGACTGATTCTTTTGGCCTATCATTGGCTTCTACACTCAGCATCCATTTTATTACATCAATACAGCCGGTCTACTTTTACAGTGTTATAATTTCACAGTTATTAAGTTAAAACTGTCAGAAAGGTGATAATTCTACCATGTTTTTATTACTGAGGCTTTAATGGGTGGTGCAGTCACACATACACACACACCCACATTCTGCACAAATCTGTGTATTCACAGGACAGGGCTACACCGAGTCAGAGTATACACACACACACACACACACACACACACACAGATACATATCGCCTAATCTATATAGGCTATATACTGTAGGTGTGTGTGGTGGAATGCAGATTGATCATGTGCAGCCTCCAGGCAGAACAGAATGAGCTTGATTCACTGTTAATATTGAGAGCGCACATCCATCAATTATAGTCCCAGTGGTTAGATAAGATTAAGCAACTCGCTGACGGACTTTTTAATCCAGGACTTCGAACAAAACAGCTACACTTGTAGCTCCCTGCAAAAAGGATCAATATCTGAATCAGATGAAGAATCACTTTATTCTCGGAGTGCAGGGAAGCAGGATGGATTTGTCTTTGTAACATCAGTGCAGGAGCGCTTTGAGAACTCGAGTATGCAGGCACATGCTCATATTGATTGCAAGGGGCAAAAACAGGCATCATTTATATAAGGAATCTACATGCAAATACTCAGTCTTTCTACAAACACTGAAGAAGCAGGGTAGCAGACAGTGTGAGACAATGGCAGCAGTGGAGAGAGGTGAGTAGTAAGTTGGTGTTCCACTGGAAAAAACAAACCCTGCCTGGCGTAAACATGACATTGCAGCACTGTTCGAGAGGCAGAAAGATGTTCGAAGAGACTGAGGTCTCACAGACTCCTCGCAGAAGTCAACAGTCTGACGCTTCCCTGCTGCAAGCTTTGCCCATTACTTCAGTCTGCTCTCAGGGCCACTTAGCTCTAATTACTGCACCCTAATGGCAGGGCCAATCACTAGCAGGTTAATTGTTTGATCTCTGCCATATGTACAGCCTGCCGTCATGTTAATCCACCTCGCCACACATACATGAGCGTGCCGTGCAGCCTCCCAGACGGCCCAGCTGCTCCTGTCAGTCTGTGTTGGTGCAGAGCGGGGAAGTGTGTCAAGGTGAGTTTGGACGGGGAAGTCGTATCCATCCTAAGTAAAGCTTCATGTCGCACTTTTTAAACATCCTCTTTGTTCGTGAATTACGCCCGAGTTGTGGCTGAAATATTGGCAGCGTGTGTGAATCTGCATTAGCACCCAAAGGCCCAGGCTTTTTAAAGGTCCACTTGTAGTTTTGCATCTGTGATTACGAAAAATTCCCACCTATTTAGAGAAGCCATATAAAACAAACAGCTGGAATTAATGCATTGCAGTTGTGCACCAGCTAACACACAGCACAGCTACAAGGCCCCCAGTTCAAATCCACCTGTCAGCTGTGGTCTTTCTGTGAGGAGGCGTCCGTGTCATATGGTGACTCTTAATTGTGCGTAGAAGCGAACGCTGTCCAGTGTGTACACAGCTTCTTGCTCAATAACTCTGAGATCCAGCCCCCTGCCACCCTGCATATCAATCAAACGATCGATCAATATAGCACCTTTTCGTACAGATTAATGCATTTCTAAGTGCTTTAAAGATGACTGAAAGTTTAGGAAAGGTTTACCAACAATAAAAGAAACAGGTTGACAACAAGGTGGAGCAAAGTGACATAAAAGTATGAGACTATGAGACGAGAAGACAATGAGACCGATGAACACAAATAAAAGATTAAAGATAAAAAGCAACGTTTATACACTGGAAGAATGCTGCTACTGTCCAAGTGGTTACATGGACAGACGATGAATAAAAGGGCCCCTGGGGACGAGACCCACTGTTTCTTTATTGATTGTGCTCATTTATCATTTGATTTTGAAATTTTTGGGTCAATTTCTAGTTTCTAGGTGTTTTTTTTTTTGCTCATTTTGTTTCGGTGGTTGTTTGATGTCTATTTTATGCCCATTTCTGTCTGTTTCTAGGTGTTTTGTTTTCATTTTTGGTCATTTTGTGTCTATTTTTAGTTATTTTCTCTTTGTTCATGATGCCTGTTTTTATTTATTTGATGTTTGTCTGTGACCTTTGGTTCCTGCTTTTACTTTCTTGATAGTTTTAGGTTTTTGCTCATCATTTTAAAATCACTTTGCATCTTTTTGTGGCTGCTGTGCATCTTCCTGTGGTCATTTTGTGTCTTTGAGCTGAGCCCAGTTGGCCCGTTCAGCAATCCATCCATGGATGTCCATATATGTCAACAGAAAAATTTAAATGCACACAACTCTACAAACAGAAGTCTGTTCCAAGCTTAAAAGACAGTGTCCTTGTGTCCCATGACTGTATAGTTGTTTGAAAGGGTCATTTATATCATTTACAAAATAGATCACAGGCACACACACACACACACACACACACACACACACACACACACACACACACACACACACACACACAGTATTCCAAATAGCCTTGCCTTGATGGAAAACAGCACATCCAGGGGGAAAGGACAGATATTACACGGATCATTAGACACAAATATAAAAGGGAGCATCACGGAGGCCTAATGACGCTTTGATAAGCTCTGTTCTGGAAGTAAACATAATCTGTTGACTTTCAATTCTTTTGTCACACCACCAATGATAGTTGAGGCAGAATGAAGCATTCTGCTGTAAATGGGCTGCTGTCGTGCCGAGCAAGGCAATGCGGGACCCTGTTGAAGAAAAATAGGAGCTAGTGGGAAAGAGAATTCTAACATGTAAATACCTTTTTTTTTATTGTAACATTTTCTAGTTGACAAACTCACCCAAGTGTCTACAGCTGCTTCCCATCTAGTTTGACATAAATACCTGCTGTCCCCCTGCCTTTCCATTACAATTGATCACTGAGTGACTGTGACTCATGATGCTGTCTGACAGGGCCAGCAGTATTTACCAGTTGGATTTTTAGAATTTACACCTGCAAATTAGTGCTGCATCACAGAGATGCCGACAGACAGTCCACCCTTCCTAGAAAGTAGAGAAACAACAGAAAGGATTTTCAGATGTAGCAGTTCTCTGGGCACAGAAGAACTGCAGTGCTGTGCAAACTTGTTAATTCAGTAACCGAAATAACATATTTTTGCTGTTATATGTCCACAAATCCAACAGAACATCTGTGTGGGTTTAAAAAGGTCAAACTTCAAACTGCTGCATACATTTGCACTAAGTCGGTTACATCCTCAATTAGCAAGTAGAAGACACAGAGAGTTAAGTGCAGCACTTTGTGTTTTGGAGGTACAGCAATACTCTGTGCACATTAACACTGGGTACAATTAAACCGTATTTATTATCATACATTATCAGTGTGTGTGTGTGTTTGTGTTAGGGGGTTGGTAACAATCAAATTGTCCACAGTGCCCACGGGACATAGCGGACATGAGTTTTATCGATTAGATTTATTTGTACTGTGGACAATGTTTGGTCAGGCATCATTTTTTTGAATTGGCTTTATCCGTTGTCCTTACGGCTGTCAGGGCATTAAAGTAGGTCTCCAATGCACCAGAGCTGAGCTCCACCTCCTGACACGCACACGCAGGGCTGCTAGAGTACACTGGCACTGTGTCTTACTTTGAGACAGTCTCAGTCCAAATGTAAAGTGGAGCTGCTATTCCTTAATTTACATCTGTCGAGAGAGTTGTGTCTCCGGTCGATGTGAGCAAAGGACGGTGCACGTTTATGAACTTAGCACAGCCGCTTCACTTTCACTTTTCTGCACATACAGTACATACGTGTTGGAAAAGAAATCAGGCTCAGAGTCGTTCCTGCGGCATCGTTGCTTGCTTCTATTTCTATTCTATTCTTCTGCTGCTAGTTAATTATTACAGTTTCCATTTTAGTTCCATAATTGCTATATTAGCTCAAGTGGTAACATTACAGTCTGGGAGAGGTGAAATACTTTAAATAAGTTCATGTCTCTTTTTTTTTTGTATTCTTAAAGTATAACAAAGACCCTCTCGTTTGTCTCCGCTTCGATGCTGCGATCGTGAATAAACGAATGACTGTGTGTTAGTGGAAAACGACTGGTTTGGTCACAGGAAATTGAGGCCATTAAACACGTGCCACATTACTTGTAGGGCAGGCAGTTGTCATTATTTCCTCCTCTCTTTCATCAGTACACGAGTCATAAAATGTAAACTTTTGGAGGGAACTCTCCACGAGTCTGGACATTAATGGCTGTGCCTCTCCATCATGTTATATATAACTGGACCCCTCTCCACCTCATTACTTAAAAAGCACCTCATCCTTTAGAAAAATGGAAATGCATCAGGAAAACTGCCTTATGATGAGAGGATGCTTACCATCTCTGGTCCTTCTATATTCATCCCCTTTATAATCACTCAAATCCTCAACAGCCTTTAGAAAGTCATCCTTGCCCAGAGCACTGTTTACTTTGCACACAATCTGGAAAGTCTGCTGAGCAGAGAGGAGGCCCATGAATACTGGCGGGCCTGCTCCATATTAAGCCCCCCTCCTCTGCTTTTGGAGTTGCCTTAAGAATCCTAATATAGCAGTTTAAGGCTTGTGCACATGCAAAACGAGCAACATTATTCTGCAAGAGTGTGCACAGTTATATCTGTATCGATCCACATCTGCGTGGTGTTAATAGTGCTACGAAACCATTTGTTGATGTAAAATCTGAAGTGAGGTGTTTAGGGCAATCAATTTCTGCCGCAGTGATGTACACAGACGTGTTAATCGGTGAGTCGTATGAAAGTAAATTTTTGCTCAAGAGCTCTTAACTGCAAATTAGTTTGGGTGAGCGGTGTTGCCAGAAATGAAATTAAATGAATGAAGAAATACTGTAATGTCGCTTTAAAATTATTGTACTTTGACCCAAACTATTGTATTTACTAAACCAACTTGAAAAAAAACAACAACAAAAAACAAAAAACACGCTTGCACAGTGCATTTAAAAACAAAATGCATGGAATTGCAATAACCCAAGGAACGAAGACAGAGGTTCGGCCATTTGAACGGAACAACTGCTTTATTCATTGTCACACTTAAGAGAAGGATGAGAGTGATGCTGGGGTGCTCACGTAAATCCAAACAATGTTTTTTTTTTCGGTGCACAGAAATGCTAAAACTATTATTACCACTATTATTATATTATTATTAACTATTAGTATATTTCCCCTTTTTTAAAAAAGTAAAAAAACTATAAAACTCTTGCAAAAATACGAAACAAACATTAAAAATTTATTTCTTTTAGGTAATTTTTGACATTCCAATACTTAACATGAGGACGATGCTTGCAAACTTGTGCATGAGCGAATAAAATCCCTGCAGGAGAGAGGGGGCTCTACAGGGTTTGTGAAGTCAAGTCTCCAAAACTCACTGAATCGACAAAGGTCGAGAGAGAAAGCTAAAAGTTGGAACCCCATCACACCCGGTAGTTTGTTAGTTTAAACTCAATAGGATCTACTTACTTAAAAATACAAAATACAAATTTTGAAAGAAATACACCTATCATGCCAACCTGATAAGCCTTTTCTCAACCCTGTGTAAATTTCTAGAACAACGTCTGCTGCAAGACTCAAATTTAAATCTAAAACATGCAAACCGGATTTTTTGTGACGATCAAACAAAACTTATAATTTTGTGAACCTGTTTTTGATCATCTCAGACAAACGTCTTAAAAAAATAAAAAACGAGCAAATAAAACTCTTAGGTACCTGTGTAAACATCACCATACTAAAGTGAAGAGTTGTGTGTTGTGTGTAATTGGAAATGATCTTTTACAACATGATTGTCACAAATAAATCAAGGTAGTTAATAATAGGATTCACAAGTTGGGAGGAAAATCCTACATTTAAGTTGTGTCATAAAGTAGGACGCCTTTCATTCCCTGTATTTCTGTCCAAAGTCAAACTGCAGCCCTGCACCGCCTCAGTGCTCAGTGTATGGCTCAGTTAACCTGGACTGTGTTGTACACGCCCTGAGGCATGCTGTCAAAAAACCTCGCCTGATGACAACCTGACAACTCCATCCATCTTATTTACCCGCTGGACAGTGCAGATCTGCTGGGGCAATCAATAACGCTCACAATTAGTTTCCCTCCTGGGGGCGGAGGTGGAGGGAGCGACACGAAGGGGAGGGGGAGGAGGTACCGGGCTGGCCGGCGGTCCCCGACACAGCTGGACAGAGTGTACGTGTGGCCCGGGTCCACGACAGCCACATGTCCTGACATTAGCGAACATCTCTTGGGAGAATGTGACATTTCCATGTGTGCAGTAGAAAAGACGGTGGAAGTGTGTGTGAGTGTGAGGGCGAGTGTGTGAGACAAACTTCGTCTGCGTGTTTTCTCCACTCATGTGCATTGTTTTGTTTTTCACCTTGGATTGTTGACCTGGAAAATCTCCTCCGAAGGGCAGCGAGACGCTGAGGAGGACTCTCCGGAGGAAGCTGATGGATCTATATCAAGCCGTAAAAATAGATAACTGTCATTCATCATCGGGGCGTCTGGAAGTTAACCCTGACCAACTGGGCTTAGTCACACAGAGCAGCCGCGAAGCATACAAGTCCCAGCATGCATCGGTGTCATTTGGACGCCCTCAGCAAACGGGCACGACTGCAGAAGAGTGATTGATAGCAGGTTCATTCTTTGCGATTATCTTTTCAGGCGATAAAATAGATTAGAACAATGTAAGGAGAAAGAAATCAAATTAGAAAGACGTATGGCCTGTGTTCAAGTGATTTCATATTCCAGGTGAGCGATAGATGTCAAATATGACCTGCCGTTCATCAGCGACTGAGATGAAGTGATCGAAAAACTATTTTATGCCCTTTATTTGTCTTTATGGCCAACGAAATGTCAGCTGTTGCAGCACGAGAAATAATGAATATAAAATAAAACACTAGAGCGTTTGGACAAATTATCGCACAGTCATAACTTTTAGACTGCGGTAGCTCTAATGCACTGTTGTTTAATAATGTTTCTACACCCCAAGCGTTCAGGTGAGACCTGAATTATTACACTTCTAAACAAATTCTAATACGTTTTCTAGAACAGCAGCTCAAGTGCAGTCATTGAAGAACACTGAACACACGTGAAACCATGGATGGATCACAGTCACAGGTCAACAGATGAGTTGTACGTTTTTAGTTGTTACAAATTCGCTCTCATCTCTTTATTCTGTTCCCACTTGCCTCAGTTAACCATCACTACAAACCAGTTCTTGTTCTTCAGCCTCCTCTTGTGTGCACTTCCACTTCTGAACTCATCCAAATGCTTATCTGGCAGAAGTACTTACAACACATCAAAAAAAAAAAAAAAAAAAAAAAGCCACACATCCTCTCTTTTATGTTTTTACAAATTATTAATGTTGCTAAAACCTTTTAAAATCCTGGGAGAATGGCAAATACATATTCCATTTCCCCAGGGGGGACCAGCCAAAAAAAAAAAAAAAAGGTCTGCACAAGCACAAGTTGTTCTGCGGGAAATCTGCACCGTGGTGAAAAATGTATTAACTCAGCATTAGAAAAGTGCTAAACAAATAAGAGATGTACCCGTGCTTTAATAAATGAGGCTTCAGCGATGAGAAATACCTGAGGAAAACTGTTTCCCGTGGCCAAGGCAGAACTTCAGGCAGGAATACGAATGTGCTGCTCTGTAGTATTTAGGCAAGAAGTGTAATTTACCCATGTTCACAATGAAAAATTTCTCTTGATGGTTATTGCAAAGGACCTGCTTCCATTTCAGTGCCCCACTAAAAGGTGGCACAGAGCGTGGAATAACAACGAAACCTAAAACCTCAAGCCGTCTCTTTTCACCTGTGCAACCCGTGTGTCTCCTCAACCTATGTGTCCTTGAAGGTTTAAAGCTGGCGTCTTAGCAGCCTGCGGTACCATTCAATCACTGTGTGTCCGCGGTAAACTTTGATCATGACAAATAATGGTGTTTTCATGTGAGCCCACGCATCGGACATCAATAAAGCCTAATGGCGTGTCAGCCCTATTAATGGATTACCGCACAGAGCTCATAAAAACACAATATCCCATCAAGTCTAAAGGGCCTAATGATCCCACAGTGTGTTGTAAAGTCACTGTAGGTCCCATCCCCTGATGGATATCAGCTCTTAGTCTATTTTATCTCACTGCCGTTTAAGAGAACAGCCAATGTAAAGGGGTGACAAGCCAGTATGATTACCTGCTGCGGTGTGCGATGGGGAGACTCCCTGTGTCGTCTTAAGTGTGGTAAACCGGCAGCGAGGGTGAAGGAAAACACTGGATTATGAGAGCGGAAAATGTAGCTTTGAAGCTGCTATGTGCTAAAGGAATTACGAGATTCACGCTGCTGGTATCCACAAGCCGGGTAGCAAATAAGTGCAGACAATCACGGCATCGATGCACATTTCACCCTCAACGCAGAGCAAAAACCCCAGGAAAACAGAATCTCACAATGGCAAACAAGGAACTGAAAAAAAAGAAAGAAAGTCTACAATACATTTACAAATGCATGTGTGTGTGTGTGTGGGGGGGGGCTGACTAAAGCCTCCAAGCATTGCAGGCTATGCAGCTCAACGCTCTTAGAAGTCTGATCTGAAATTAGCTCCTCTTTTCATTTGACATGGATGTTTCTATTTTTGGAAAAGACGGTTTACGCAGAGTTTAAAATTCTCCTTTGTACGCTGCTATTTCTATTATTATTTTTACTACGTCCTTTGAACAGCTGCACTCTGCAGCCATACTGTAGTTTCTGAAAGCTTTATCTAATCTTTGATCATTTTCTCAGGCTTCTCAGTCTTTTAAAGGTTTCGTGTTTCCTTCTGGAACAGGGCCACATTCAGGTTCTTTTGTGGATAATGGCAGCCCAGAAATTAGATGGTGACTGAGACGTGTTTCAGCCGTGATTGTGATGGCATCTCTTGCAGTAGGAAAGAAATATGTTGGTCTTTGTTTCATATGTACATATTTAAGCTCATCATAGCCAAGCAATTAGACTTGTGCTGGTCCTGCTTTCAAATGCTTCATTTAGTTTGAATTTACAAACATCTTCTAATGATTAATTAATGCCCTGTAATCTGTAGCAAGTGCTACCTAAATTTCCAAACCCACAGACTGTGACAGTGTTGGATGCTGGGTATATAGTCATTTAACGAATTCCAGCCCTGCATCAGCTCCACCAGGCTGCTCACTGGCGAGTGCTCAGCTGAGGATAAGAGAAACGGCCACAGTTCAGCTTCAGCTCCGCCGTCTGTCTCCTCCCGCCTCCCTGCTCAGGTGGTGCTGTTACAGTTACGGCCCGCTGCAGGCAGTTAACATACGTGCAGCAGCTGACACCACACGCCGCTGGTTTTCCAGCAAGAACTGTAAAGGAAACAGAAATACCAACCCACTGGTCAAGACTTAAAAAGAGAAATTGAGAATACAAGTCTCTCCAATGATTAACTGTACCACGAAAGTGCACATACTCCTTTGTAGCCTGTCCACATTTTCTTGAAAATCAGATTTATTTATTTATTTTTTTGGTATTTGTGTCAGAAAGACACAGATGGGTCACAAACTGCCTCTGTTCTTGGCTGTGACGATGCTCTGTTGCCTGCT
This sequence comes from Channa argus, assembly GCF_033026475.1. Classification (NCBI taxonomy): domain Eukaryota; kingdom Metazoa; phylum Chordata; class Actinopteri; order Anabantiformes; family Channidae; genus Channa; species Channa argus. The sequence goes on from NC_090218.1 coordinate 10,073,767, forward strand.
CAGAGTTCAATCGTTCCTCACTACTCCTGGAGGACATTTGTTAGATGAAACACTCTCAGAAAATAAGTGACATTATTGCACCTTTAGCGGTACCACAGCTTGTCACTGGGGCATATTTGGACCCTTCACACTGGGCACTTATTTGGGCCCTTGTGGTAATAGCTGTATTGATTATTCAGCACTTTGACATCTCAGTGCATAAATGTCATTGCTTTAGATTGAACTAACAAATAATAATTGATAATAGCAATAGTAGGTTTTCATATCCTTTTTCTTGCTTGGGAACATACGTGTACATTTGTGGCCCTCAAAAGGACCAATAATTAGCTTTAGAGGGGACATTACTGTAGATTGTAGCTTGGGGGACAGAAATGGACTCCTACTGTACCAGTCTGTCTAAGAAAAAGTGGCGCTTGTGAAAAGCTTTTTTTCAAGTGGCTGGGATTTAGGTAAACTCCAATTTAGCATCCAAATAACAAGTGACGTCCTTTGCTCTCTGTGGATTGTATATATATTAATATACAGTATGGCTTCATTTCATTTTTTACATTTGTTGGGCAGGATGGCTGTTCAGATATTTAATCGTGTAAAGCATCTTTGCTCACCGGTGTTGATTTCCCTACATGTCTCCCTACTCCCACCTCATCAGATCAGTATTTATTTAGCCCCTCCCCTGTTCCCCTCAGGTCTCATGGCCACTGTTATTGCAGTTATCTCGTGTAGAGATTGCGACCTGGGATTTGAACTGATGTCGGAGAATTTTAGCCTAAATGGCAATTAGCGCTGTCCTAATGGTGTGTGTGTGCGTAACCTCCATACAAAGGGCTCTCTAGTCTAAGTGGTAAACATGATAACTTCCCTGGTGCACGTTTCTCAGAGCGCCACACAGAAGGCAGTTTCATTCAGCCACCGGCTAATTATGTCTGGCCCCCCGTTGTTCAACACGTTCAGCCTCTCCACGGCTGACCACCCAGCTGTGCAGATCTTCCCCGGCTCTTCTCATTAGAGATGGCAGTTATGCTCCTTAGCTTCTGAAGCTCCTCAGATCTCTCTCTCCTTCACCCAGGTGTTCTTTATCATCGTTTGTTTGTTTCTCTCCCGACTTCCTGAGCACGCTTCTCCAAACACTCTGTTAAATAAAGTTTCCACTCCAGGCAGAACAAACCCAAAATTCAATCACAGGTGTATACATAAGCCTGACTAATGCCTGCACGGCCACACTCCCTCTGATATGTTTATAAAAGCCCATGCAAGTACACAAGAAGACCCTCATTAACACCCACTCAAATGCACACGCGCGAGCAGACGTTGCAGCGTGAGGATCCTTGTTGTTTTTGACAGGCGTATTTCCTCCAGTGGGTTTATTAAAGACAGGATGTGTTGGCAAGGTTGTCTTTGCTGCATGACAATAAACCTTTACCTGCATGATAATAAAGCTCTTACATAAAGCGCTTTACATTTTTATTATTCAATCTATTCATGTATTAATAAAGCAAATAACCAAGCAATGCACACTCCGTTTTCTTAGAATGTTTGGTGATGTGCGCACAGTCATTAGATTGCTTATTAAATATTATAACGCTGCCTATGGCTGAGTGCCCAGAGCCTTTCTGTTTTGCTACAGGCTTCATCCATTTAGCTTATTATGAGCGTGAAAGTCTCCAGATCACTAATCAGCTCCATATTTAATAGAATGGTTCAACATTTTGGAAACCTGAAGCATTTCTCATTTTGTTTTCAAGTGATACATGTGTAGCTAGAATCTGTATGTGGTCAGCCAGGCTGAGCATAAAAACTGGAAACAGGCGGAAACGGTTAGTCGGGCTCAAGATGCAAGTTGCATCTGGTTTGTTTAACATGAACATTTTTCAGAAATGTGAAATCTACAGTTTGTGAGTTTAGGAGATGATGAGCTGATGAAGCATTGGTGATTGAGGGTGTGCCAGGTTTGGCACCGGCCTGCCTGTACAGAGACGAAAACCTACACCTCCCCTCCGCCCTACGTTCACATTGTGCTATAGTGATCAGTGCCCGTGCGCACTTTTGTTTTAAAGAGGAGGTGCATCCTCCAGTAGTCACAGCATTGGAGTCCGGTGCTCAGGCATGGTTAGTGACACACACACACACACACACACACACACACACACACACACACACACACACACACACACACACACACACACACACACACACACACACACACACACACACACACACACACACACAGAGTAAACTTGTAACATGGCCAAGTTGAACTATATGTGCCAGAGTGAAGTGATCCTTTTAGTCCAATGAACTGGACTTTGCGGATCAAACATGCTCTGACACGGTAGGATCTGCCTAGTGTGAGTACACACCTGGTCAAACGTGGTGCAGAGAAGTAGTTGGTGGATGAACTCTTTTGTTAATTAAATTAGCAATAGCTGTGTCAATTTGCAACCCGACTGTGACCAAACACCTCCACACTGCAGTACTCATCTCATTTCACTGAAAAAAGTAAACAAGCACAATTCTGAAAAGAGGCTTTTAAAAGGGGGGATATCTAACATGCGCATGTAACTTTTCAGGTTTGATAGATTTCATTACATGTGACTTGGAACGTAGAACATTAGCATTTAACCTAGAATACAAACAGAGAGCCGGAAAGCCTCAAAGGCAGATGAGTTCCTCGAAAAAGCAGCAGCTGTTGTTGAATTGATCAACTCTCAAAGAGGCACTAGGGAGACTTTCTGCAGGTTTTTCTGTGAAGGCATTTCAGAGAACACCAAACCTTTTTACTTCACCTAGAGTGAAGCTTCAGGGACAGTCCAACAAACAACGCCCGTATTTTAAGGCTGTAAATGGGATGTTGGCATTTGTGCTGTGTTTCCGTGGGTTTATTTGTAACGCGGCTCCTCTGTTTCAGCGGCTGCCTGTCACAAAACTTTCACAAGCTGTGGAGAAATTCACTGTATTCTTTTTTCAGAAAATATACACTGGCCAAAAGACGGCCATTTTAAAATCAAAATGTTATATTTAGTCATCGCATTTATAAAACAGTATTACATTTCAAACCTTCAGATCGAATCATGTAATGTAGCCCAACGATGAAACTGTGAAGAAAATGCCATATGTGTCGGCCTCTGTCTGTTTCTAAGGTGACAGTAAATGTAAGGAAGGGATGAGAGATGAAAATAGGATGATAATAACAATCAAAATGTCAACTGTCAGCTGCCACGTTCACCACGACTGACATGCACTGTATATACAACCTTTTGACATTAAACATTATTAACATTTGTACTCAACAAGTCAGCTGATTCAGAAACATCTACTCCTCCTTCTTGAATGAACCGTACATGACGCTGAGGCTACACTAAATATTTGTGTGTGTGTGTGTGTGTGTGTGTGTGTGTGTGTAGGTGTGTGTGTAGGTGTGTGTGTGTGTGTGTGTGTGTGTGTGTGTGTGTGTGTGTGTGTGTGTGTGTGTGTGTGTGTGCTTTATTCTTGTGTACTAGTAGCATCACTGAAGCTAGAGCAGATTTTTATTAATCTTTAATAAGTCTTTTGCTCTAGAGATTTCTGTATTGAGTCTGGCATTTACGATTACATTTAAGCAAGAGTAAAGATGTTTTTAAATAATTCAAATCTATAAAATTTTGTGTTTTTTGAAGTCAATTTGTTGGCATCCATTGTTTTCAAAGCTTATCTTTGCACCAGGCTTTCTGGATTCATCTCACATTAACATACATTAGATCAAACACACAAAGTAAGAGACCTGAGAGAAAACGCTGTCCTACCACTGAACCACTAAGCCCTTTGCACTGACCACCTGTGCATTCATTTAAAACACGGCGTCAGCAGCCATTGTATTGTAAGTTTACTATAAAATACTCATAGTATAACTACATTTTTCAAAAAGAAGCAGCACTGTGAGGTATCAATGCATATAATGTTCTGTACCTTAAAAAAAATGTAAATAGTTGCATTTGTGGGACAGAGTTTGAGAGGATGTGTAGGCTAATTATAATTTCTCAAACTTGCTGCATTTCTTCCTTTAAACAGCTACACTTGGTTATTTAAAGTCATACTGTGTGCATGGACTTTACAAAAGCAGACTTGAAGCTCAAGCACCTACAATAACAGCAAACCAATTAAGTTGCAGTTTAACTTGTAGGACGTGGATTCTACGTTTGTGACAGATGTAATAAAATTCCCCTAAGGCATGTCTGAGTTACAGCGCTGAGGAAAATGGGACAGACGTGAGGTCACAGCGACTTTGACTTTTGACCACCAAAATCTAATGAGTTCGCCCTTGAGTTCTGGTGGAAGCCTGTGCAAAATGTGAAAACAATGCCTCACGGCAAACCTGTGATATTGCGTTACCAAAATGAGAAGTTCATGTGGTCACAGGGATATTGACCTTTGACCTCTGGTCACCAAAATGTAATCATTTTATCCTTGAGTTCAAGTGGACATTTGTGCAAAATTGAAAAAGAGTCCCTCAAGCCGTTCTTGAGATTTCACATTTTCAAAAATGGACATACATGAGGTCACAGGGACCTTTGACCATCGCTTAATGTTTGTGCTTTTACTTTTACATGTGCTTTGTCCCACCATACTGACCTCGTGTCTGTCCCCTTTTTGTGAATGCGATATCATGGGAAAGTCTTCATGGAGCTACTTCAAATTTGGCACAAGCACCTGTCAGGACTCAAAGGTAAACTCATTCTATTTTTATGGCCATAGGTCAAATGTCGAGGTCCCTATGGCGTCACTTTAATCCCATTCTTGTCAACTCTATATCTCAGAAACATCTGGAGGCAAGTTCATTCTATCTGGCACAAATGTCCACTGGGACACATAGATGACCATGAGAAACATAAATGTGAACTGCATCATGTGGAAAAATTCAAAAGAGCAAAGATGTGCCTTTACAGGAACTTTGCAGAAATCTGGCTACTTGTTGGTGTAAAATATTAAATATTGCTAGAACATTCTAATTAATAACTGCCTCAGAATTTGGGGCACAGCTACAGTAAATGAATCCACGACACCTGTCCAACCATCTGATCATTATTCATGCTGTTCACGGTAGTGACGGCAGCGGGGAGAGAATATTTCACCAGGGCACTCACAGGCCGCCTGGGAGATGTAGAGCAGTCCCTCCCTGGTCCTGTCCTGAGGTCTCCTCCCCGTTGGTCATGCTTGAGTAGCTGAGTTATTCACTGTGGGACCTTCACGAGAGTGTCCAGTCACCTGAAGTGACTCTGCAGCTGAGAGAAACCTCTCAGCTGCTTGTGTCCCTGAATTCTTTCTCAGTACCAGGAGCGCGTGACCATGCAGGTGATGAGGAAGGAGCATGGGCAGGACTATGATTGACCTGCTCTGTATGAGCTCCACGTGTGTGTGTGTGCGTGTGTGTGTCCTTATAAAGGTGACACTCCAGGCAGCATCAGGTTCGGTGTGATTAGCTGTGGTTCTCTTCAAAGAGACTGCTTCAGGTATCCACCGCCTGCAGTTCACGGACACACAGCCTGCCTGCCTCCATGTTATGAAAGCCATAGGGGTCTTCGCCATAATTCATGTGAATAAATGAACTGTTTAAACGGGGCAATATTTGATTTAGTGTAAATGGAGGTTTCTGCAGCACAGATAACGCTGTCTGCAGGCCTCCTCTGGCTCTCATCATTCATCATTGCATGGATCTTTATGACAGAACACATTCCAGGGGACAAAACAAGATGTGGGTTTAGAGATTAGGGCAGTTTGATGTTATCTTGAAAAAAAGATCCTAAAAAGAAAAAAAAAACATTCTGAAGAAGCATTTATCTAAAGGAAATTAAATGTCTGCACCTGCTAAATGATTTTACAGCTGTCATACCTGTGTGATGTGATTACCATACAAATTTGATCTCCTAAAGACACAGATGGGTTGTGGAAATGTATGAAATTGCTTCTTAAAGTCCCTGTGAACAACAAACAACCTGACAAAGTTAATCCTTCAACAGACGACATATCAATGATGCTAATTATTAAGCTTTTATGTAGTTGATAAATGCTCCCCGATGATTTCTAATCTGATATGATCCAACTTTGCTGCAGTGTTTGCAGTTTTAATAAAGTTACTTTAGAGTAAATAGTTTCCCACTAGATATTTACATCACCTGTACTCATTCAACATATGATTTTAAATATAAGCCTCTATAGGCATTTTGGGGATTTTTTTCTGATTTTGAGGGAGACAAAGACATTTTGCACATATTTCTTTAATAGAACTGAGCTATTGTGAAGTGGAAAGGTGTGGTGGAAGCTTCTGGTGAAACAGACTCACTTGAACAGCACTGTCAGTATTGTAGAGACTCAAAAGGGTTTTGAGCGAGGCTCACCCTGCTGACCAATCAGAGAAGAGCAACAATTTCTGCTTCCAGGAGTACGTTTATTATCACTTATTTATTGTAATTTGATAACTATGACAACCTGAAGGGTTGTGTAGACTGCCGGGAATTGTAACGAGCAAACAAAGGAGGCTGGGCAGAGCAGAGAGAACCGAATGAAAGTCTCTCGTTAGCTCCAGCTGAAGTTGCAGACCCCAGCTTTAAATGGGGCCGTGGTTGGAGGCTGTCTGTCCGCTCTTTAAATAGTGTAGACACACACACACACTTTTGGCATTTAGTGACTTGCTCAAGGACACTTCGACGCATGGATCGAAGGAGCCGGGGATCTAACCTCCGATCCCATGTTCGGTGGACGACCTCTCTACCTCGGCTCTGTGGTAACTTCCATCAGGTGCCCTGCTTTCATTTAAGGACAGAGGAAATAGTTTCTGCTCGAGTTTGCTGATGGATCACTATTAAATCATTTTTACTAAACAAAACGTTAAAACAAGGAAAAAGTGCTGTGCATGTGGAGTAGAAGCTATAGATAGTAGCCTCGCCTGACTTGGCCCCTTGGTATTTCTGGCATCTCCACAATATCAAGGGCATCATTAGCAAATGAGAATCAAGATGATGTGAATGAAGCTATAAAAAGTTTTTTTTTTTGGAACATTTAGATTTTGCCAGTGCATTGAAATGGGGGGTTATCACTTTTTTTCTCCTTTGTACGCTCCATATCAAGCTTTTGCCTCGGGGGGGGATTTATGGTTGCTTAACAGGGTGTTCACTCAAAACCACACATGTAAAGATTCTCACACACAATATTGATGTGACAATTGCATCTTCTCAACCAGTCAGTGAACTTTCTGCAACATGTGGATCCAGGATGGTGGATTCTGAAATCAGTTGGCAAATTACCATCGAAGTTCTATGTCATTTTCAGTATGAAAATACCAACAATTAAAAGAAAAAAAACGTCTTTATGACTATTATTGGGATTATTCTCCATTTTTATGTGCATCAAAACTCTTGCTTCAATAATGCTTTTGCTATTGATCTCAGTATCCGCAGTACATGAAATATTGAAGGCAACAAGTCCAATAATATTTCCTTTAGTCTGTAGAACATTACTGTACTGTGCAAATTCACGATGTAAATACGAAATAAATGAGGCAGTTCAAGCAAAAGTAGTTACCAATATCTCAGAGAGTAACAAAACAGATCCTAAAACCCACGGAGCCTCACAGATTGATGGTATTATACTGAACCACAGGCTGGAATTTTCCCCCTCACAAGCCCACGCTCATATTTCAGAAAGTCTGCCCTAAAGTAACAGAATCTAAAAGTATAGCACTGATGCATTATACATGACACACAACACATGCATTCTCATCTTTGCATGGTAGAAGGAGATGCTGACTGTATAGATCAAGAAAGACAAGAAGGGTGAGAAAGAATCCAAAGGCCTGTGAGCGTGTGAAAGAGTGAGCGAGGCGCCTCACATACTGTAAGTGCAATATAGTCTGGAATGACACGCATCTCTAAATCTATTCATTCCCTCCCGCGGTGTGTTTACGGCTACGAGACTCGGATACTTTGGCGTGAAACAGACCCGACCATACGAACGTAAAAGCACAAACAGGCTAAAACAATTTGCACATTAAAATCCACTAAGACACACACACACACACACTAACTCAGACTGTGGAACAGCCTGTCTGCCCCCAGCCAGAGCTCATCTCGCCTGAGCCGCCTGCTCACCTCTAAACGAGGCCCGTCAAGCAGAGCTGCAGTGACGCCTGCCACCTCTAATTGGCAGCGCATTAACAATCGAATCAGGCTAATTAGCCGGAGCATGGTGACGAGGAAGAATATTCTCAGTGTGCGACTGTGGCACACGGCTTCTCCCGCACCGCCGTCCTGCTTTGCATATTCTAATTTCACGGCCACAATAGAAGGGAATGAGACGAGAGTGACAGGAAGTCAGAGCAACTAAGCTAAGCCTGACTTTTACAACCAAAGTTGGAGGTTTGTTCACTTTTAATTTAGCCAGTTTTGCAACTTAGAAAAGATGCTCCTGGCTGTAGACAAAGATCTCAGGCTACAAACAAGACGGACAATTTTTAACCCCGGCTGGAAGTTCATGGTTTAGGAATCTGTCACATGCTCATCACATAGACCAATGACTTTCCCAACTAGTGGTGTACTAGAGGATCTCTGTTCCACAAAGATCACTCCTCACGGGTTTGCATGCATGAAAACTGCTAATCAAAAAGCTACAATAACCAAATTAAAGTACCGTAGCATTCTGTTTGAATAATGTTGGACATTTTGAATGTCCCCCCGAATTCAACACTATGGGGAAAAGTTCCTTGATACTTAAGTATTTGTGTCAAAAATGCAAAGTAATACCTGACCCCTTCCTTTTTTTGAAAACGACCTTAATGCATAAGCTCCCCCTTGCCTCACTTTGCGAAACGAAACATGCTTGACAGTTCACTATAATGACCTGCAAATGTAACCATAAGGACATTGTAATAGAATGCACAGTAAAAGGACACCGTCCCTGATTTTGAACTTGCTCCTTTTGTTCTAGTTTAGGTATGTACATGTACATAAATGCCATTAAACTTCTAGGTGAAAAATTTATCCGGATTACATCACTTGGAGAAACCTTCAGTTCAGATCATGTCGTCTTGTTGCCCTCACTATGGAGTTTGCTTGGGTTGATTATGCCACTGGTTATTCCATGCTCACTCAGGTTTAATCATCTCAGCCTAGCAAACGAAAACATAAGAAGGTGTAAATTCTTATGGGAGTTAAGAGGCAGATTACTATCGCTGCCATGAATGGAGGAGTTTTATTGCACAGAGGAACGTGCAATGCAAATAACACTGATAAGTTCAATGCACAGGAAAATGCTCGAAGCAATGCATGTATAAGGTGAATGACACAGATGAGGTTTATTGCACAGGAAAGTGCTCAAAGGCAATGACTAAAGTCAGTTAAGGATGAAAAATAAACTGCAGTCTCTTTTTGTTAAAGGGCAACTCCACTAATTTTAAACTTGCTTTCTTTGGCTTTACTTTAAGGTGTAAATGTACACTCCTGCTTTCAAAGTCACCTCTCTCTTCCCTAAATTAAATTATTTCACTGCTTTTAACTAAAAAAACATTTCAGATGATGTCACCTAGAGGAGCTCTGGAAAAGCATGTTTACAACCTCCACAGTGTGAGGAAAGAGTGATGTCACCTGGAGGCGTTTTTAGCCTAGAAAAAGAGAAATTTGAATGTAGGGAACTTTCACACTAAGATCCAAACGTTTTTGATTTCTAACTGATTCATCTGCCCCAACCTCTTCCAAACAGGGAGTATCTCATTCTCCAACGACATACTGTGACTTTTACCTCGTCATAAGCATAATAGACAAGTCCTACTGGTATCAGTGTTATTTTGAGACTCATTTGAAAAATCTCAAACCTGAGTCAATTTGCAAATTAGAACAACAGCTGCTGCGATTATGTAACATGTATCACTTCTTGCTTTCTTTCTAACAAATGCTATACGGGCCATGAGATAAAGAGACTGAGGTCTTTCTCTCCCAATTCTGTGCTAATTCCACCCACACTCAGAGCACCAGCCGCCGTGGAGGGCCTTGCATAAACTATTCCAAATCACTTAAGGGAAGCATTGATTGCCCACACTAGATAAAAAGGTTCGTCCTTAAACTGGCCCCGGGGAGCTGCGACATCAGTTTTGGAAAGAGGCAGCAACCCTAACACAGCTGAGCAGAGTAATGAACAGAGAGGAGACCCGAGTCACCGGAGAGACTACTGTGAGTGTGTGATGCTAATGTGTGACCCCTTGACATTAAAAGCCACAGCGGTGTGTGTTTGTTGCAGAGGTATTTCTACACTTTCCCTTCTTACACACCGTCTGTGGGTTTTATCGTGCTCTTGCTTCCGGATAGGGAGGATTTCCTCATGTACAGGTCCGCTGCATCATCATGTCCTCGTTGCATTATAATTTAGTTATCCATTACAATGATTTCACATATATTGAAGTACCATTATTATTATTGCATCAACATCTGTCAGTGACTCAAATCAAACGAAGAAAGCTGTAATTTAACGCCATTTCAACAATGGTTATTTTCTGTGAAACTCTGGACCCTGCAGGGCTACAAGCACATGTGATAATAAATAAAATAGTTTAAAAAAGTAATAAAAGTAAAAGCCCGCAACTCTGAGGGAACACTTGTTGCCAGTAAATGAATGTGTTCAAATCTTCACTGATTGATCGTTTGCCGTGTCACATTCCCACTTTTAAGCACTGCCACCATCTCAGAGCAGACAGCGGTTGAAGGATGAATATCCACAGTAAGCCTCAGTCCATTCCAGATTAAACGCCCCGGTTTTTCTCTGACCACCTTCTGCTGATTAGCACAAGCTATGACACACTGACTTACAATTTTGCTGCTCCTGACTCACCTGTCTTCTTATTTTTCTCTCCCTGCTGCTGTTTTCACTCGGAATGCAGGTTTTCTGCGCCTCATAATTCAGTGAAGGCTCAACCCACTCTGCTTGGGATTGGCTGACATAACCACCTTGACCCATCTCAGTCCTCGTGCCCAAACCGATGGCAACAGGGTTCTGGCCAATCAGAGACAGGTAGGATTGTCCCTGTTGTTGAGTGGCCGTGTAGAAACAATGTCAGAAACGAGTCGCCCGTCAAAATGTAATCTCCACCATGACGTGACGAAAAGTCAGTGTTATTTTGGTTTTGGCTCTGGGTCAGGACAGGATAGAGCCTGGGTCTGGACTTGGACCGCGGGACCCCAGGCCTTTGATTTCGAGCAGGACAAATAATTCCATACGTATCTCTAATACTATGCATATAATTCTGGTTTTATTTGCCCAGGTTTAGTCCTATTGATGTGTTCCGATGGTTTTTCTTCTTGTCTCACACAGTGTGAGTGCATTTGTGGTTGTTCTCAAAGAATAGCTTCAATCTCTTCTTAAATAAACTGTATGTTCAACAATTACTTCCATATGTCATGAACCCTTTCTCTCACAGTGACTGTGTTGACTCTGTGTGTACTGTACTGTATAGAGTAGTTAGTGATCGTGCCAGCAGCATAAGTTTATTATGGAAGCTTCGTCTCCCGTGCCATTGTCGGAACTCTATTATCTCTTAATTGATGGCGGTTGCCTGTGCAGAAGTCAAAGCGATGCAATTTTCTTCCTCAGTATTTTACCTGATTTTATGGTCAGTAGTGTTATTCATTAAGTTGACCGTGCTTTGTGAAACTGGTAACACAGGTGGACAACAGAGTCCTTTCTCCGCCTCCTCAACAAGTCGGCATCTCTGTCATTTACTGATCAGTCCTTTCCACTAACGCGATGACCCTTTTAAAAGGTCCTGACATCATAGCTCATGTCTACATAAGAGCCTGAGAGCAGGTAATCCCTCAAAAAATAAAAAATAAAATAACATCATCAATGGGGATTGTTCAAACTAACATTCATTTTGGAATTTAACAGACGTTAGCCTTAAAAAAAAAAGAAAGAAAACAAGAGAAAAAGTGCCCAACAGCAATAGCAATATCCCCTAATACTTTACAGGCTTTATTGGAAACAGTTTGCATAGTGAGTATCGAGTAGAAAGCAGTTTCTACTTTTTACTTTCTACTCTCAGCTCTACTTTCCAGTTTGTGGGTACTGGTGGCTCAGTGGTAGAGTATTATGTCGGGATCCAGAAAGCCATGGGTTTGAATCCCACCCCACCAGGTAAGGCCCCGCCCAGTGTCCAAGGTGCCCCTTCAGGGGTCACCACAGTGGAAAGTGTTCTGCACGTTGATTTGGTACGAGTTTTTTAGCCGGATGCCCTTACTGCCGCAACTCTCCTATAATATCCGGGCTCGGAACCGGTTCCAAGATGGCCCTAGATGGCTACCCATAATTCCCTTCTCTGCAGAGGTCCGCATCCCATGCTTACGTGTATCAACTGAGAAGGGATAAATTGGCCCCCCCATGCCCATGTATTGTAGTGTGACTTACTGCAGGCTCACCAACACTAAGCGTGTCAGTCACCAAGCAACAATGTGGAGAAGTCATTGCAGTTAATCGCAATTGAACGATAGGGAAAGTTTATTCGCTGCACACACGAGCTCTCCAGGATGCTGCTCCTCCCGACGCTGTTTCTTGAATTTCCCGTCATATGAACAGTTACTTTTGGTATAATTTAAAACCTCTTCGTATTTTCTGTTTCTGGTTTGAACAACCATAAAGAATGCAAACCATAGGCTGACACAGAAAGACATGTACAATATACCACACACACACACACACACACACACACACACACACACACACAGGTCATACCAGGATCCTCACAGTGTCCCAGATAAATGGGATGTTTGCACTTGTGCTTGAAGTTATATGGGATATTTTCTATTATATATTTATATATTATATAAATATATATTATATTATATATATATTATATATTATATCCATTTTATTCGAGTTTGGCCAGTAAATTGTGAGAGGCTGTGCTTTCAGATGAGTAATTATAGAGCTGTAATGTAGTGCTTTGTTTTATTTGTTTTCCCCTAAAGAGTCTAATAAAGGACGAAATGGGGGAGAGGGTGGAAGAATGGGCGGGTGGAAAAGCAGGAGGTATCGGGGGGTAAAAGAGATAAATAGATCTCTAGATAGAAACAGATTGTTGTTAGCAGCACTTAAGCAGTCTAGCCATCTCTCACAGTGTTTTACTCAATAAGGCATTTATTGCTTTTCTCAGTTTCTTATGCTCGAAACATTCTCTGTCTGCAGTCACAGATCAGATTTCCAATAGTACCTTAAAGGAAATCACAAGTCATTATTGCTGCTACGTAGCACGTAGCACACAGGGTCTATTTACACATCAAGTTGAGGTGGAGCAAATTAACCAATCGTTTGGAGCCGTGGTTGGTGTCATTTGTGGCGGCTGCGGCTCAGAAGCGAAGACTCTGAACCCAAAGTTGATCCTGGGTGTCAAATTCCACTCAGCTCCGCTTTAGGTTTTCCAGTAAATCGTTTAGCAAATTCCCTAAAACGAGAATTGCTGTACTTTAGCGCCGTGACTCAGTCTCGCCGCCCTAATAAACCCTGTTTACAGCTAAGAAGCCCCAAGAGCCGAATCAGAGCTACGTGTTGTCGTCGACTGGTCAATACGGTGGAACATTTAGGAACTAAAGGCCACATTCAGAAAGAAATTTCTCTTGTGTGGAAAAAAAATGAAAACCAAATAAAGCGGCTGTTCACAGCTCTGGCTTCCAGGAGCTGCCAACATCCGGTTCAGAGCTTTAAAAGTCGACAGCAGCACCTTCCTACAGACGAACACCCTCACATCATCCCTCTCGCCCACTGTGCTCTGCTAACGATCAGCGCCTGCAGGTTCCTGCGCCACTCAGCACAACAACCTAAGTAACACCCATCACCTCAGGGATCCCACGATGGTGGAACAAGCTATTCAACTCGCTTCCAATATTCAAAGAACAGCTGAAGATCCTTTTCAACTTTCTCTGCACTTGGAATCTCTATTCCTCCCTATGTAGGACCTCCTGACTGAAAGAGGAGCAAACCGGCTACAAATGAGGCCAACACTTTTTTTTTTTAAATCACTTTTAGTCAAACTGAATGTTTTTGGTTGTCATCTAATTCTTTGTAGCTGGTGTCTTGTTGGTGTAATTCTGGGTCTGATTTTTGGTTTAATTAATCTTTCAGTTTGGTCATTGTTTGAGGGGGTGGGGCTATTTATGCATTTCTTCTTTGTTTTTGTTTTTTTGCATTGCTCACTTTTCTTCTCTTTCTTTTTATATTTCTGCTTGTAAATTGTCTCTGTTCATTTATTAAAATCTTTTCGTGGCCACGTGTCTATTTTTGCTCATTTTCGCCTTGTTTTGCTGACTTTTCATCAGTTTTTAATCATTTTTGTATATTTCTATTTTCAATTGGTGCGTAATTGTGGGTAGATTTTGGTCTCTCTCTGATTGGTCATTTCTTTTGGGGGGGGGGGCGGCGATTTTTGTGATAAGTCTGTTAATTATTTTCATTTTGGTGCTTATTCGGTGCTTATCTCTTATTTTGTTTAATTCTGGCTGTAAACTATATCTTTGGTCATTTTTAAATATTTTTGTTTACTTTTGATTCGTTGTGCAAATTGTTTTGCTCATTGTTAAAAGCTTTGTGGCCCCATTATCAATTTCCAATCGTTTTCATAATTTTTTCCACATAGTCCTGGTCGGAATATATCAATTTGTCTTGTCTTTTTTTTACTTTTGTTTTTTTGGTTATTCGGTGTATTCGGCTCATTGTGGCCAAGAGGACAAAAACACTAATTCTTAATCCTGTTAAATGTATAAGAAGCAACTGGATTCCAATTATTTTGCCAGGTCAAATTGCAATGGCAGTTGCGTGTTCACAACTTAATCCCACTGCCCCCAACTGGACAAAAACTCATTAAAAAAGGTGAAGGTGGTTTCTCACTTCCTGTTCATGCACAATTTGCACACAGGTTTGACTGTTACACTTTCCCCTTTGGTTGAGTTCCTTGTGCCAGCATCTTCTGATCACTAATCCTTCACATCAGCGTGCACCGCAGTGAGGAATATGCTATAAATCTCTTACAAGACACATTGTTATAATTATTAATGCTGTTGCTGAAATTAATTAAACTGGTGTCAAAATATGACAAGTTTGTCTATAGAGCAGCTTTTACTCAACAAGATTGATTAATATTACACACACACACACACACACACACACTCTTGACACTAAGACTACATTCAATGACCCCCTTTTGTGTCTCCAAGCCAATTGTCTCCTATAAAGTGTTCCGGGTTGACAAAGCTGTTTATAAGTGAATACACAATCCTGACTGGCAGCCAAAGCTCAACTTCATTGAGTACATTGTTGTCCTAAGCAAAGCCTCCCTGCTTCAGTGGAAAGCATGGAGGATCATAATTATTTGTGTCATATTATGCAATCAGCATGCTATTCTCAATAGCGACACCATAAATTAAGTTGTCAAATCTGTCCATTCTGTGCACCATGGCTGCTAAGAAATGCATTACAATAATGTCTGAATGCTTTTTTTAAAAAAAAAGAGAGGCTAAAAAAAGCAATAAAAGGAAGATGGAATGCAATAGAAATTTAACTGATGATTATGTGTCATGTAGAAAATACAAGAGTGTTTCATGTGTGTGATAAAATACAGATAGACACACACAAAGCATCAAAGCTCAACATGCCTGTTCAGTTTCCAAGCTTTAACACCCATTCAGTTGATTTCTTTCCATCCACTCAAAGCCTGAGTATTCTTGCTGTGAGTCACTGAAACCCAACTTAGTTGCTCCCGGTGAGCGTTGGCCAGCTGTATGGCAGCTCCCCCATCGGTGTGTGAGTGTGAGTGTGAATGGCTGAATTAGAATCAGTGTAAAGTGCTTTGAGTGCCAATAGGTAGAAAAGCGCAGTATAAGTGCAGAAAATGTAGGTGTCACTGCTAC
The DNA here is from genome assembly GCF_033026475.1 of Channa argus. NCBI lineage: Eukaryota > Metazoa > Chordata > Actinopteri > Anabantiformes > Channidae > Channa > Channa argus. The sequence continues at coordinate 10,089,672 of NC_090218.1, forward strand.
AATCTGGGTCAATTTTATTGGCAAAGTGCAAACTAAAACAACAAAACTGGGATTGAAGAAGCATTTAAGCACCTAGGACTTCATCTATATTAAAATCACACCTAAAAATCACTTTGTATAATCAGAATCGGATTCATTACTGTACACTACAGCATCGCCAGGAGATATTACAATGAATTAAAGTGATATCCAATTATTTTGAATACGTCCATTATCAATGGGCTACTTTTGATGTAAAGTTACATTCATAATCAAAAAGCCAATCGACTTGTTATCAGGCTATTGAATCAGTCATCATCAGCCCATAGTTATGTTTTGGCAAGTCACCCACTACCTGCTGGCTTAGTTATCATAAGGGAGACGTGGGAAATCGGCGACATCAAGTGGCCATAGTAAATACAACAGCCTGTCAGAGTTGTATTTGGTGACATGTGTTTTTAAGCTAAAACAAAACTACTTTGCGGTACATGATATTGCGTGAGAATGACCTACTGAGCCTACTTTTATGTGAACCAGTCGACAACAACAGTGTTATCACCATTAAATGGTGTGATAACATCCAGAGTGGATGGGAACAGACGGCATCATAAAAGTCTGTAATCAGTACTAATGTACTACCTGAATACACACACAGATCTACACACAGACTTTGCCCTTTTTAATTTGCACACAGTTTATCCTAAAATACAAATTGACAAACGTGTTTACCATCATTACAGATGCTCGCCTATGCCTTAGCATGCTCGTCAGCAGAATTAGCAACATGAGAGTAATCACTGCTCTTTGCCTCAGCCAGCACAGCTGGGAGCGGATACAACGCTGAACACAATTACCAGCACCTAAATCCAATTAGCAGACAATGAGGAGCAACACACCTGATGATGCCGGTTAACCACAGAGGAGGTCACTGCTGATGGAGGACAAAAAAAAAAAGAGAGGGTGGGACGGTGACAGAGACATGATGAAGCAGGGTCGTTTTATGACATTTTATGTGGAACAGCACATAAAGAAATACACATCTTATTAGCGTCAACTAATCAAGAAAAAAACTAGAAGATTGCTCCCAAGAGCTTGACTCAACTCAGAGCTAATGAAACAAATAGAATTCTGGCTAAAATTATCCGGTTCCAGTCCTGTGCCCTCACATTTGTAAACATATTCAGCTGGAAATGCACCAGCACCACTTTTACATTCTTTGCTCAAATTGGAAAGTATTTCTACTTTATAGTTATAATATCTAACTTAAGAGAGAAAGAAGAAATGAATCGACCCCCCTCAGCCCAGACCCACCCTTTTTCTTTTGCCAACCTCCAGGTAGCAGTCATTATCCAGGTAAAATTATTACCAGGAGTTAAAATTTCAATTAATATTAGAATAATAGAATTGCTGTGAGACTTACTGTTCAACTAGATTTACTAATCTGATTAGTTCTAGCGCAAGCCGTTTTCAAAAACCCTGCTACCAATGCTGTTCTGTCACAGGAAGAGTCGACAGCAGCTCTTCAAAATCAAATACCTTAAGAAACATAGCTACACAAAAAAATAAATAAATTAAAATAAAATAAAGAAACTTGTAAACATTTATTTGACTGAAAAATATTGTATTTAAAAGAAAACAGAACTTGATGCTGTTGCAAGATTTGCCCTGAGATGTTGAAGGGTCTGGCACCACCTGTCATGGAGGATAGGGACAGTGGGCTGGCAGATTAGGGTAATGGTCTCCAAATTTAAAACTCAGATTCATGAAGAACAATGTCGATTCTGGTCACGGACCAGTGGACAAACCATTTTAAGAAAGTCTATGTGCGGCTGCGCATGGGGTCAAGACTACATGTGTTTTTTACATTTGAAGAAGACATACAAGTGCAAGGGGGTCTGTGGGACTATAGGACACCATGCTCATTGTTACAGTACAACCACAGTGAGAGTTGAGTCTGCAAACTAGGCAAGTAGTAAAACATGTTTCCATTAGGTGTTGACCTTCCTTGTCATCGATCCTCTATGTCAATGTCATGCACAGGATCTCAAGGCAGAGGTGGCGGGAGGTGAGTGTCCACTTTGGGGACTTCAGAATCACCCAGTGCTCCGTGCACATGATATGGATCGGCTGGCCCCTTCAGACCATAACCTTCAGCACGCAGCATGTTTTTGCAGCTCGTTGAAGCCGGTTAGGATGAGGGTTGGTGTCTCTGGGGCCACGGGGTTCACTGCCGGAAGATTGCTGCCACGAGCAAAGCAGTTTAACAGCACGAGACTTAGAGGTGGATTAATGACTCCACTACACAAATAAGTGTGTAGCAAAAAAGCCATGTTTTCCTCAGTGGGGTAAAGAACAACGGCATCAAAACTGTATTTAAGGACAGTTCTTCAGTAAATATACTTAGTTACCACTTCGGCATGTATCTCCCTGAATTTCAGTACCACAGTGGAGAGGTTTGCGGGTGCAACTCATTAGTGCAGATACAACACTGTCTCCTAAAAATTACGCTCCAATAGAACCAAAACGCAAACGCTATTACGTTTTTCCACAAATTTAATTTCATGTATTTATCTCCGCTGAAATATCATATCTTGGCATCAAAATAGTTGGTTTTGTTTTCTGCTGTAAAGATGCGATCCTGCAAGACAGGATCCAGTTTGTGCGACTACAGTGTAGTGCTCAGGTTACAGTAGCTGGTCGGGGTCACAGGAAGATCGAGGGGTGGACTAATTTTTTACGGCTTTTATACACATTTAGAATCTTTCTCTAACCCTACAGTTAACCCAGCCACACAAACACACAGGACTCTGGAATCAATCTATGGTCTTTGGCTTGACAGTCCAGTGCTTTGTACACTCATCAACACTGTTTGTGTCATTCACCAAATATATTGCCTCCAAACGTAAGAACTTGGCTACAAAAACATAACCACATTTGCAGTTTAGTTGTATGGGAGTGTAATTTTCAGGAGACAGAGAAAGCAGATATCTTACATGGTCGACACTTGAGTAAAATGTGACCCCTTTCTCCTCTCGTGTGTGTGTGTGTGTGTGTGTGTGTGTGTGTGAGTGAGAGAGAGTGTGTGCATTTTGTTTCCCCCTCTAAAACACAGAACACAGGGAAGCAGAACTTAAAGTCCGTTTTATATTCTCTGATGCCACTAAAATATTTCCAAACGACTAATATTTTTTTCCCTTTGTCTACACCTTCTCGTCCATGGTGCAGGTTAATGTACTAACAGAGACAAAGCACTAGCAAAGGGTGATAATAGGTGGCAAGGTGACAAGCAGCAGGGGAGAGTAAGGCGACAATGCAGAGGAGGATAATGAAGAACAAGGAAAAGTAGAGAAAGAAAAAAAAAAAAAAGACACCAAAGAGCCACTGTGAGGGGTAACAGAGGTGTGGACGAAGGGAAGGTGGACAGGTAATTAGCTGGAAGAGCAAGATCCAGTGATTCAATGACAGAAGGAATGGAGTAAAAAGGACTGTAAGGGGGTCTGGATAATGAGCTCCAGTCAGGAGGTCAGGTCTTTAATAATCAACATCTGGTGGAAAATATTCTATAGCTCTTTTGAACAGTCGGCTTTCACCACTTCAAAGGTTTATTTAGGACACTCGGTCCAGACTGCACAGCCTCATATTTTATGGCAGAAAAGTACTAAATGTTGCCGTGAAGCATAAATCCTTTAAACACAGAGAGGGTTTGTTGGCCACGCGCACTAACACGTCTTTCATTGACATAACGCATTAACTAAGCCTCCACCATCACCTTGTCCAATTCTAATAAACCCCTAAACCCAACCTCAACTCTAACGCTCAAACAGGCCTCGCAACAACACTCTTAAACTAAAATGTGTCCACATACAAGCATTAAAAAAAAACAGGTATCTGTTGAATGTATTGTGTAGTCAAATATTTGCCTTCATTATGTTTTGATCTTGACCAATTCCGGAGAGAAATATAGAAATGTGTGTTTCATGTGAGTTTTTCATGGCTTTTATTTAAATTTTTCTTTTTTGGAAGGTGATAGAAGCTGTCCGTGAGCTCGAAGGAAGGAGTGAGACTCCCAGGGTTAAAACGCTCAATGCAGCAGCACAGTTTCTTCATAATTTTGATAGTTTTTCACTACACGCATCCAAGGATTTGGAGAAATTGGAGCCCTGGGCACAGACAGGTTGTTGCAATGCTTGGATATCTTTAAGGGGTTTTGCCAAGCTGTGCGACTTTTACATAATTTCACACAGAGTCTGTGTCCCTGGGGGCTCCCTGACCTCTTGGGTTCCTGTATGTAAAAGTATTAAATCATACAAAATACTCTGTTTGTTAAAACTTCAGCTCACATCCGATGTCCTCTATAAAAGAGAGAATCTTAATTGTTCACTAAAACACTACACTACAAAGCTCACTGACCTAATTCTGTAAGCTGCTAAGCATCGCGCTGACTTCCAGCAAAGCAACCGTTTCCCTGGGAGCAGGTGTGTTCGCTCATGGTCGTCAAACAGAGCAGCAAACGTGTGAGTGCACTCAAACGCACCGCAACTTAACAGTCACAACAATCCCTTAACGCGCCCTTAACAAAGAGCCAATTTATTCCTTAAAACACATTAAGGTGAAAATCCCCTAATTTGTTTATTCAGTTGAAACGGGCAAAGGTATAAAAGTCTAATCTACGAAATAGATATTAAATTGATTTAAAGAGCAATCTTCCCTGTACAAATCAAACATTAAGGCCATTTAACTAAACGCTGGCTTTATTGGTCAATTTTAAGAATTCTGGAGCCTAAAAGCTCCAGAATTGCATTAAAACCACTGCACTGCAACACTTTAACAGAGCAATCTCTTGAATACATGAGTACTAATGCATAGATTGGTGGAATCTTACTTTCTTCATCCTTGTACGAAGCTTCATATAAGTGATGGATGAAATATGCCCGGTCACAGCCCACAAACAAACAAACACATCTGGCCCGACATGCAGTGCCATGCGGTTTCTTCACGTTTGTTTGCTCTGTTATCCCCCCTGCTGTGCATACGCAGAGAGGCTGATCTGATCCGTTTTACAGATTGGACATGGTATATCAGTGTGGTATATCTGTACAGAGACGCATGCTGCGACCACGGGGAAGAGGACATGTAAACAGACGAATTTCTCCATCCTCAGCCTCGGGCTCTGCTTTCTAATCACACATCCAGAGTAAAGAGGGTGGAACGAGACGAGCATTTATCTACAGCAGGTGTCTGATTAATGTTCCAGTCTGTTCCTTGTTGTTTAGAAGGCAGACGATGCACGTTTATCCCACGTAAAGCATGCACAACATGCCGGACGGCACGGCGGGAAGGCTGGAGGATTTACGGTTATGTGGGAAATAAATTAAACTAAGTATTGGTCCGTATAATAAGTTAAATTCAGTAATCTATTGCAGACACAACCATTAAAAAAAAGGCAGTAATGTTGCAGACAGTCTGGATGCAAACTGGTGTCACAGTTCTGTGCTTTGTCAATCACATTTTAGTAATTCCAGACAACTAACTTTGCTCGGTTACTTTGTGGTGGCAATGTAGTCACTGCGTGGATGCATTCAAAGCAAACCTACCGTAAAGCACCTCTTTTAATGTCACCAAGTTGGTGCACGCAACCAAATTTCTACTGTAGAAATCTCGTAGTTGCTGCGAGTGGCCAAGTACAAGAACTGCAAGTACATCAAGTTTGACCTAGTAGCTGGCACATTTTTAATTTACAGTAAACTCAGAGTTTCCCTGAATTTCTTAGGAGTCATCCGTAATCCTCAAGACAAAGTGCACAGGCCACGCAAACTTGTCAAAGGCTGATCTTCCACACTTTTCAGTGGCTACAGTGGCACCATCTCCAAAACTTAAATCACATTTTGATTTTAATAAAATCAAAACAAGTAAATGTCCATATTTGATTGAAAGGCCTGTCGTCTGCCCCTATTTATTACAAAACGTTACCTGTGAACCTGTTCCAGCCAACAAATGGTTTGTCACCATAACCTAATATTGATATATAAATGTAGGGTGGTGCCCAGAGTGTTTCACCCAACAACACACCTGGTGCATAGGGGGAAGTCTTTTGCATACCAGCCTTAACATCAGGCTGAGGAAAATGCATTTCGTATAACTGAGTGTATGTTTAAACTGATGAGAACCTCTTGGGGCTAGTTTGACGTATAGTCATGCGAAGTTTTAAAGTCATCCACATTAATTAGTCTCATAACTTTACTGTGTCACAAAAGGAACCAAAGACTTACAAATTCACAGATTTAGGGTGAGATCCTGGAACCTGGAGAAGAAGAACAGGGACTGGAGAGTCAACACCGGAATGTGAAGGGAAAATGACGTTAACATTTAACGTTCTAGTTACTATGTTAAACCCTCCTAGTTGGAAATACAAAATGTAGTATCAGCTGTTTCAGGAGTACAAATACAAAAAGAACAAATTGGGCCGGATGCTTGATACTGGTATCGGCATCAGGACATCTTTAGTTTCAATGCATGACTGGAGGTCACCTTTGTGGGGTGGAGAATTTGGCAGTAAATGTATCAGGGTTACACTCACACCCGGGAATGTTGGAAACACATAATTGCCATGATGCTAATCCAGTAACTGTTTCTGTATCATCGAGGCCACAAGACTAATCAGCACGTGTGTGTTTGTGTGAGATATTTGAATTAAAAGTGAAAGAAAATACCATGGCAGCACGCTGGTGTGACAACAAGCTGCACCACTGGGACCGAATTACTGTACAATATAATTGAACATGTGGGAGGAAAGAAGAAGCAGGGAGAAAACAGAACAGGGAAATGGTAAATAAAGTCAGAATGAGAGAAACACCAAAACAGACAAAGGGGCCGACAGGACAGTGTCAGAACAGTGCAGCAGCAGGTTACAGTATATGATGTAAACACAGTGAAGTGGAATGAGAGGGAAAGTGAGTAAAGTAAAGAGCAAGTAAAGATTTAGCAGCCTCTTTGGTTCGGTGAACTGGGGTCAGCTCAAGATTCATTCGTTGAACAGAGCTTCTCTGCTAGAGAAGGAAATCGGGCTTTTTAGATAAGTGGAATTTGCATGAATTGCATTTGCACTTTAAGGTGTATGACAACATGCATGGTGATGGTTTTTTTGTTTGTTTGTTTCTTTACTCATCTCAAAACTGGATAGTTCTGAGTTATTTTTTGTTTGTTGCAACCCCCCCCACCCCCCCACAGATTGTCGAGAAAATGTGTGTACTTACGTAATTAACTATGTATAAATCATTGTTATTTATTATAAATGTGCCATGTAAGAGACAAACTGAGTTAAAACGATAAGATATTATTCATTTACTCAAGCTGTGTCTGTGTCACAGAGGAATAAAAGTAAAAGTCTTTAAAAAAAAAAACAAATTACGGATGTCTACTTTTACCTAAACATCATTTTGACTCCTCAGTAAATCCAACTTGGAGCGATAACACTCTGCAGCTTCTGAGGTGTAATGTGACTGGGCTCTCTAGTGGATATATTTTGTAATATTTACAATTGTAATAGTAGAAATACATTTTTATTAAATGTTAACAGCAGCAAAATATAAATGTAGATGTATAATGCATTAAACTCCAACCCATTTTGTGGCCGCATGCCGACAATCTGCACACAATCCGTAATTTATGCTGCAGACATGCGTCTGTGATGTCTTTTCTTATTGTTCCTGCCACTTGCTGCACACGTTCTCTTTCATTTTCTCTTCTTTTAAAACATAGGTAAAAAAATATGTTTACTCTCAGAAATCCCTCTGCTATGGTCCTGCAGCAGAAAGCAGAAAAAAAAAAAAAAAAAGACAGACAAGAGAACAGACAACGCAAAGGGAACATTTTCTCTCTGTCTTTGCTGTAGAAGCTGCACACAGCAGCTCTTGTCCTGTCTGAGCTGTAATGTCCCTGATGATATAAATGTTTGTGCCCCACATCAAGCATAGAGGACAGGACCTTAAAGGACACAGTGCACCTGTCTTTTGTCCAGAAATTGGACTGTGCTCTTTAGGAGACACAGGTCATCGAGTGACCTAATTTCAATTTGTTATTGAATTCCACAGATCATGTTGCACAGTCCATGTAATTATGGTGGAAGCAAAGCGATTGTTTATAGCCTTACAAAGACACTCAATTACTGGCACCACTGTACAATCCATCTCTCACCACTCAACAAACACCGCCTCTGCTATCACTCTTTGACCGAACTGTGCTGGATTTACATACTAACATTTGCTTCTCATGCGATGACACAGCAGGAGCTCGGCAAGAAACTGCGACATGTTTTCTACAGAACTCAAATTACACATCTGCAGCAATGCTTTCACGCCTGTACGAGTGAAGCTCAGCAGGGTTTCTCAGTACTTTTACATGGTGAAACGCTTGTATCCCATTTAACAAGGCCATCTTCTAGCTCCACTCATGCAAATTAACTCACTCCCACAAGAGCTGGTTGAGGTGTCCACGCAAAAGATCGTGGGGCTGTAGGTAAACTGCCGTCATGGGAAAAACATACCTGTCACATGTCAAATTTCTTCATGTTTACAGTTTTTCAAATAGATGAAAAACTTTGAAGCTATAAAAAAAAGTTCCAAGGGCTGCAACTTAAAGCCAGCAGCAGATGTTTGTTAGACTTAAATAACCTTTGTGGTCACAATAATAATGATCGTGGTTAAACAGTATTGGGCTGCTGGTTGCAGACGGGGAGATAAAGATCAGCCTCTTGCTAAAGTTTTACCAACAAATCCATCGAACCCAACTGGGATTTGCAGAGTGTTTGTTACTTTTCAACCTCACCTTGATCCTCCTTTACTCCTGTAATTATTACTGTGAATTCGCTGAAACAACTGATACTGTTAAACACACTCCGATTACATGCACATTAGCAATGTGTGATGGACACTTTTCACCATTTATGATGTTAAATAGACCTATAGGCAATTAATTGATTAATTCATTGACTCTTACTAAAAGAAAAAACTGCACAGCCCATTTTCTGGCAGTTCTTAACATGCCCATATCTTTACTTTGGTAAAAATTAGGAAAGCTCTGTAGAACACTCAAGTCCATCCATGAATTGCTGAATGTGCCACCGTCTTGGGCTGGAGAGGCATGTGATGTTACTGTTCATATTTCCAGTTTAAAAGAGCTCATGTAAGAGACACAAAATGACCACAAACAACCACAACAAGCCGCAATAAGACTCAAAAATGGGCCTAGATCTATCAAAGAGGTGCAAAATGACTGAAAATGAGCAAATGGCTAAAATCAGATACAAAAATGACCAAAAGCTGAAACAAACCATCAAAGAAAAAAAGTGAACATGACCACGAACACACAAAATGACCAAAAGAGACAAAACTTTCAACAAACAAATGCTAAATTACAATGAACAGGACTTTTCCCCCATCTGCACCCAGGGGCCCCTTTTCCCAGGATCCCTCCACGATCGAGCCCAAACAAGCCAAGCTCATTAACAGAAACTGATGCATGTTTTCTTCCCTTTTAATTGTGATTATTTTGGGATAGTAATTCCATCCGGAGGTCAGGAGTCAAAATGATAATCTGCACCCATTTGATATCGGCAAAGTTTCTTTTAACACAAACCTTCAGCAGAGATGGAAGTTTTCACTTTCTACCTGCACAAAATTGATTTAATTTGCCTTTGAGCTGTGGACCTGAGCTCCCCACCATCACACAATTTCATGCTCAATGAGTAACCCTCATAAACAGCCCCACACCTTTTTAATATTTAATATTTTCAATTTTTCATCTATAACTTGACCTTTTCATCTGAAGTTTCTGTCAGCAGCCAGGGGCCTACTACTTGTCTACACTGCAACCAAAGAATAATCACTTAACAGCCTGTGAGCAGGGAGGGTCAAATTAAACTTATAAATGACCTGCTATGCTTTGGACGTCCTGTAGGACTGAAGAATTGGGAATGGGATGAGTATTAAAAGTGATGCGATAATTATTTTTCCTCTTTACTGAACAAATTTTTCCATTTTTACTTTTGGTTTCAGTTTCAGCAACATTTGTAAGAAAGACAGGAAACTGTGGCCAACAGCTAGAAATATTTTAGAGGAAATTTTGTGTGCCCCGCCCCGTTCGTCACCGGGGTAACGCTCCAACAGCACTGATGACACTTTAAATTTTCATGGCAAAGAGAATGTGTGTACAGCTTTCTTTTTGCAGAGAACTCAACAGAGGACGGAGTGGGCAAAAAAAAAAAAAAAACTGGGTCACACCTTAATCTTAGTCCAAATGGAATAAAATTTCATGAATCATGTAGATAGTGTAGAGTCGGGCCTACATTTATACACTGTGTGTCAGACAGTAATTGTATGTGTGAGCATGGGTGTCTGGAGGGAGTCTGCTTCGTGCCTTGGCTCAGGTCTGTGTATATTTTTGTGTTTGCCTGCACGTTTTCACTAATATCGGAGAAACTAAAGTTATTATATCACAGGAAGCTTTTTAACTACATTATTTTCGGCACATGCACCTCTTAAGTCAGGATTGACCATCACAAGTCAGTCTATTATCTATACAAATATGTTCAAGACCCAATTTTATCCTCACACCTTCTGGGAGAAACATTGTAACCTCCTGCAAACATCTCGACAATTTCATTTTCAACTTTAAAGATGCTGGAGATTTGATAGACGTTTTCGAGACATCTTAGCAGAATGTAGTAGGCTGTTGGCTCTTGTCGCCATGGTGGGTTCACGTGCATCTTTTCATGCCCAGATTAGATATAAGGGGATGTCAGAGTTGGCCATTGTTGATGCTAACTGTTGGATGTTGGCTTGATGTGTCTCCGCTCTTAGTACCATCTACTGGATAAAGCTTAAAACTTAAACCAAGTTTCAACTTGCTTTCTATGGCTTTAAATGTAAATGTGCATTAATGCTTTTAAACGTCCCTCTGACTTTGGTATATTCAAATACTTCTCTGCTTCTAGCTATTAAACTCCAGATGCCATCGCTTGGAGGTGTTTTTCATCATTACAACTTCAGTTGATGCCATCTATGGGAGTTCTGGAAAAGCATATTGACCATGATTACAACCATGAGACAAGATAAACTGAACTGAAGGTTCCAAAAAGTGATTAATTTTTATGTAGGAAACTCAGAGGGAAGTTTAATGGCATTAATTTACACAACTACCCAAACTAGATCGAAAAGAAGCCAGTTCAGTATCAGTGAAGAGGTCCCTTAAAAGACAGGTTCACAGGTATAGGTGATGATCTACTCGTTGAAACAGGATCTGGTTGCTGTAACCATTGCTTTTGTTCATTCTGGCCTTTAAACGGTCACGTTGTAAAGTGCTTTCAACATAAATGAAGGGATGCAAAGTTCCTTATTTTGAGCAAAATTGCATTCTGAAGTTTAATCTGAAGTTAATTAGAGACTTCAGCAGTCGGAGTTAGGTGGATTAAGTGGATATCTTTAGAGGTTACACGCCGTTTTTAGTACCAAACCCCCTGGTTTTATTATCTCTTCTCTGCAGCTCGGCAGAGTGTCCAGTGAAACACAGAGATGGATCCCAACAAGACTGTAACTTACTTTGCTGTTTGCAAGATACCAAACAACATTTTGTGCAGAACAGGGACTGTTGAGTTTGTCCTTCAAAGCATCGTTAAACATGCATCAAATGATTATTGCCATTGTCATCAGCAGGGACAATCTACAAGAACATTAAATGATGCATTGCACCATATTTAGCCAATAGTTTATTTCTCTCTGCGGCTTCTGGGCAGGTTCAAACAATACCAGCTAAACAAAAAGTAGATAAACACCAATTCAAACCACAAAACACTTGATAAAAGTGGGCATAGTAGAACATTTTCTCATAATTCTCAAATGTTTAGTTCATTATTACCCAAAGGCTTATAACAACTAATTGTTATCAAGAGGTTTTTTTTTTTTTTATTATATCCACCACTGCACCCTCCCTCCACCTCTACCAACACTTGGGAAAACCCTGTGAACCAATTCACTGACGTATGAATATGAAGGCATTGTATTGATCTCAGGAGGAAAATGTCTGCAAAATGTTAAACATGAACCATAAGCACACTTTATTTTGCGAGACTATTTAGCTAAATAGCTTGAAAAAAAAAAAGGCACCTGGTGGAAAGCTGATGTAAAATTGAACAGGTTTGTCCAAAAAGCTGATATTTGAACAGATGTGACCTTTTTTTGGTTTGTTTTTTTTATGCCGGGTTTAATTCTAGAGGACAACATAGGGGCATATGATATCATCTCTGACCACATGGTGATGAAATCTTCAGAAGTATCCGACCCATATGTCTCACTGTGAAGCCGCTGTCTTCACACAATATCGAGAGAGTGATGCACATGAATGCAAACAACAATTCCTTGCTAAACCTGCGACTTCTGTTCTTCCCATAATCACTCGGACAGTCCTAGAGGGGAGGCTGGACAGAGCTGCATGGATTGAGGCATGAACCCGAGTCTCTGGAGGTGTGACATATCAAAAAGATTAAGATTATAATCCCCTTTCATCGCCCTCAGTTAAAGAGAGCGTGGAGAATTTGCATGTGTGAGAGAAATTGCACACTGCAAATCAGAAATGTAACGAATATAACTCCATGCTAATGTGCAAAGGATGATGAACAATGGAAGCTAATTCCCATTTTATGAAGAACAAATATTAATCCTATCAAATGGGTAAATTCTACCAATTTGTAATCAACATTAGTACACGTCACAGTCGAATGATTTGTTTTTATGTCAAAAGGACTTCTGTCCGTGCTGTGACTGACAGATTGTTGACTGCTTAACTCTGCCAAGTCACAGGAAATGAGGGAAAATAGTATGAGACATGAGCTATTTATAACAGAAATTATCTGAGACCAGCGCAAGCTGTCCGTGGTAATTTAGGGGATTTAGAAAAGAACCTGCCGAGCCACGACGGCAGCTCATTTACAGTCCGTGGTTCAGGTGACTATCAGGTTAGTGTGAGGTAACACAGTTTGATTCATGTCTCGGATGTGTGTTTTTTAATTACGGGTGATGACTGGAGCTTTACACGGTGAATGGCAAGTTTTGCTATCAGTCTTAATTACTGTCGCATAGTACTGTAATAAGAAGAGCCAGTGTTTTCTACTGGTGTCATCTGAAACTTCCCTTCATTTAATGTTTTGTTGCACAAAATTGCAATCACTGAAATCAAGCGATTCCTGTAGCTCTCAATGAGGATTAAGACTGTTAAAGAACCTCTGCCCATCTCTACATTTGAGAGGCTCTGCCTCTCTGAAATGCTCCTTTTATACCCACTCATGTTACTGACCTGTTGCCATTGACCTAATTTGTTGACTCCATTTGTTTTTGATGCGACCTGGCTTTAAGCGGTGTGAATTTAGTTTTATCTCAGCGCAATCAAAACAGATTCACTCATCACAAAGAAACCTCTTTCTACTAACAAAGAAATTCATTATGGAAGAGCAATCAGGAAGACCTACTGCTGATGACAGAAGGAAATCTACACATGGCCCATTATGTGAGACATTCATTCAATCTTTTTATAGCGATCGAAAGGTCGCGAAGACACTTGTTTTCCTGAGTCTGCACTTTCTCCCACTCCTGTACGACCTCTGTCTCAGACATACAGTAAAAACAGGGCTCGCTCACATTTATAATGCATATGAGGACAGAGTGTCTCCAGCTCTGCGAAGACACATGAGCCGAATAATAAAAACTGATATTTGAAAACAAAAGTTCATGTCTGCGATGAGGATTAATGACCATCTCAGGGGCGGGCACTTAAGACTACATGATAACTGAGTCTGCTCTCGTTATTATATTTATTCTTTGTTATACGGCTTGTTTTTAATTATTTTTTTTTGTCCATTATCTGGGACTAAATTTGATTAATTTTACTTAATGAGACATACAGATGTGACGATTTAGTACACATCCTCTGATAAGGCGGTGTGTTTCCACTTTGGAAATCCAATCTGCAGACATCAGGAAGAGATGAATTACCTGTGGAAGTCAGCACGCCTCACCTGGTTTTATCTACACACATCCAGTTAATTCTACAGAAATTGAGCTTGGCTGGAGCCCAGATCATTATCTAACTATCCATTCAGCTGTGCCACAGTCTTAAACAAATGGCCCTAACTGAACCTTTGGCGTTGCTCCAGTTCATGTGTCAGGAGTCAAACTATGAGAAGACAAAGGAGCCCAGCAGCTACAAATATGCCTTTTAAAATTGATGACAACTCAAACAAGGACATGGACAGAGCAGAAAAAGAAGGGTCCCTGTAAACAAGAAGAAAAAGAGTAGAATGTAAAGGCAGATGCACACATGCTCTCTCTCACACACAGACAGTACATGATGTCAGAGAAACATATGTGGTGGCCCCAAGTGGTGGTAGGAAGTAAGTGAATGTTTGAGACATTTCATGACACAATGTTCCTTATTTTTTAATAATTGTGATCATGATTTTTAGTTTCACCTTTTCGTTTGGTTGTAAAATTATCGAATGCTGAAACACAACTCTCCTCTGGAAGCTGCAAAGTGTAGACCAAAATAATGCCTACAGCGACTATTCTAATGTTTTTATTCATGCAGTACACTTCCTCATTTGTTCTGAGTGGTGGGAAGTGCAGACGTTTAAACCTCTTTTTGGTTGCGAGTGTGCAGACTGACCCAAATCGAGGTGTAAAGTGCTGCGAAACCACCCAGGAGACATGGAATCGACCAGTCCGTATTTCCTGCGTTAAAAACACACCTGAGTTGCATTTTCATTTGTTTTTCCACTGCCTCCTTTGAATCGCATGAATACTAAATACAGACCCAGCACCTGAAAAGGACTGAATTTCAAATCACTCCATTTTTGTGGCATTTCAGGGTTTTCGTTCCTCTTTTTTTCGTTATCTGAATATTGAATTTTTGTACAAGAACTGAATTGCAACTGGATTATATTGTCTATTAACCTTTTGAGGATATGTAGAGCATTAATGCAAATGGAAAGTCACAAATATGTTGGTACTCATCTGACTGCAGCACTATTGAACTTTTTTTATTGATGTACTGTGACCGTAGTAGTGCTTCTGTATAAAAACTGTTAGTACAACTTTCAACCTTGTGCCACTGCAGAATAGTTCAGGGACACGAATAGAGAAGAAATGGTTGGATATGACATTAAAGCTGTGTGTGGTTTAAATGGGAGGTGCTCAAGTTGGGAAAATAGACAAAGGTTATGCTACAATATCAGGTGAATACTGTAAATAACCTATATAAAGATAATAATAATACATTTGATGCACAGCAGAATCAGAGTTAAATCTTGTTGCATGTTGCATGTAGTATTTTAGGTTGATTTCCAAAATACTTTTTAACGCCAGATTAAGGTGCTGAAAACTATTTTACTATATAGCTCAGTAATACCACATTCAAGAAACACCCCAAAACCAACCAGGGTACCGGCACACAGCACCGGACCACCTTTAACTGATCTCCATGCCTGAAAGGGAAAACAGGAGAATGTGACAGCTTCTCTTTATCACTCCTGAAAGCCTCTTAAGAAGGAATATTCTTGTGAGTGCCTCTTACAAAAACGTCCATTTTGTGCAGTGTGATAAAAAAGTGCTTTGACAATAAGGACTTAGAAGTAAAATCAATAAGATTAAAACAATCTCAAACCCTTCTGACTTTGCTGACCTTTGGGCTACCTTGATAGTTAAGGGATAAACCCACCGACATCAAATCACTTTCTCCTCAAACTCCTCTGAAAGTGTATCAAATCATAAAATGTAACACTGCACAGCGTATTAAAGCAGCCTGAATGTTCGCCACACACACACACACACACACACACCAAACCCTCGTTCACCTCCAAAGTGACTCATTAACTCTGTATTGACTTGGCCCTGCAGGGATGACTGTGGGCCATGTTCAGCTGTCAGAAATCAGCAAGATAACAGAGAGAAAGGGAGGTGGCGAGGTATGCAGGGCGAGAAAGAGCAGGAGGAAATGATACAGCAATGAGACAGAAATGACAGGGACTTTAGGAGTGTGTGTGTGTGTGTGTGTGTGTGTGTGTGTGTGTGTGTGTGTGTGTGTCACACCCCCCCACACACACATAAATAATTTCAGTAATTACAGTTGAGCACCTCGATAGCTAGACGAGTGCCATCTCACATAGGAAGTGTAAGTGAGTTTGTGTTTAACTCTACAGATGCATGTGGAGTAGTGATGGAAATGTTTGGTGTCATCACAAGGTTTAACGTTTTGGTTTTTCTTTAATATAATGCACTGACACATTTCCCATTTCCGATAAACCAGCTGATTTCGTACCTTTCATCTGTTCAACTCTCACCTATATTTTATGTTTTCCACCTCAAACGTTGTTTAGATTCAGCTTTGTTGAAGATTTGGTTTGTTGGTTTTTAGTTTATGTTCAGTTTTTCAAAGAAATTAGGTTTTGACTTGATTTTAGTCTATGCAAATATATTTGTCTTTATTTTATTTTGATTTATACGTTTCTTTTATGTATATAGTTCCACTAAAACTACATCAATCATCCAGTCATTTTTGAATTTTATTTGGTTTTACTTCAGTTTTAGATAACTAATAGCATTGATTATCAGTCCATAATTATGGTTCAGTAGGTTCATTATTATCCATATGTCTGACAAAGAGGCGGCATCACACGATGTTGAAGTAAAGGCCGGATCAAACATGTCTGGCTTAGGAGTGCAGTAAAAATGTGCACTTAGTTTTATTTGATTGCATATTTCTTGTTTTTACTTCCTTATGTTCCACAGAGAAACATTTAGATTGGTTCTAAATAATTTAGTGCGGAATTGTAGAGCTGTAATAAAACATCTTTGTTTCGTACTTTTGCCTTATAGCATTTGACACGTTTAAAGCAGTGAAGATGTCCACGTCTGTGAAGAACCTCTTAAGCAACATGGATTTTGGAACAAGACAGCAATTTCAGAAAGTTCATCAGTTCATTTTGTCTGGAAGCAGGTCCTACAGGTCGAAAAGTTACTGAAAATGTTAGATGGAGAAAATACATTTTACAGCCCTGTTTTCAGTAGGTCAAGATTTCACTGTTGGTGCAGGACACCTAGACTGATCTGCACTCCTCAACTGTCCAACCTGTTTTAAAGTAAAACATTTTCAACTTTCCTCCGGTTTTCAGCCTCCACCTGCCTAAACTTTAAAAAAAGGCCTAAAAGACCTAAGTGCAGCAGATAAAAAGATCAGGTTGTTCTTAAAACAGCAGCCTGTAGATCACACAGTAAGTTGAAAACTGCAAAGGTCAAAACACACAACATACTTTCCCTTTTTAAGTCAGTTAAAAGAAAGTTATGTTCGTTCACTATCCACTAATTTAGGGTTTCATAACGTACACCTTTCCCAGACCAGTTCCACGGGGCTATTTCTTTATTTTAACCCAAATCACAATTATACCTGTGCCTAAACCCAACTAAGTGGATTCTAATTCTAGAAACACGTAGATTTTGTGCCACAGCTTCAGAATGTTGTAGCTTCTTGCTTCATGGTCACTACTGGAGGTAGATCCCCGACTGTACCATGTTTGCGTCCTGATCATAGCAGATAACGACCCATTAAATGGTGCGATAACGTCCCAATCGAGTCACTTTAAAGGCCAGTCTAAGGACAGACGGTTAGATTGTAAGGCTCCTGACACAAATGTATGGTGCTGGTGATAAAGGAATTGATCCTTTGTTTGCCTTTGACTCCAGCCTCATGTTGGAATTTTTAGCAGCCTACAAGTGCAGCCTCAAGTACATTTGCTGCTCACAGACTCCTGCCCTAGACACCAAAGACACCAAAATATCAAGACAGGTGCTGCCCGGTCCAATTCTTAGTAGCTCAGGTTGTCAGTACATGCCTTTGTGCTCCCTGTCTTCTTTTAAGTGCATGCATCAATTCTGCACCTCATGATTCAGACAGGGTCTATTTACAAAGAAAGTCTGTGAGACAAAGAACTTGCCGTATGAATCTAATCTGTATTACAAACCGCTGTGCACTCTCAGTATCAGTCTGACTGGACTGGGTTTGTAGCCTGTTGGACTTTCATGACTTTCACTGATGTGCAAATAATGTGACCATGTCTGCAACCATGACGTCTCCCAACTTTAACCAGTTTAGAGAAGAAGAATTTCTAAAAACCAGGTGACATCTTCCTCTGTCTCCAACTCTCTCACACACAAACAGGCACTTGATTTTGTCTTCCATCACACATTCTCCAATGAGAAGGACAAATTTATCTGTTTGTTTGCTCTTCAGCTCCTCCGTGCTCTTCATTATTGCAGCCTTTTGCTCGAGTGGCTGTGCAGACACAGATTGGCTCCAGTCCTAAACCTCTCTGGTCCAATCTCCCACTGCATGATTGAAAAGGCTAAGCCTTATCTCTCCCTGGTCAATATCATATACCTGCTGGTGCTAAGTGATTAGTTTTCTCCCCATGTAGATGCTTGTCAAATTGAACAAGGCCCCGAGTTTATTGATTGGGTGATAATAGAGGTTGCAATTGCGGGGTGAGGGGGCGGATGGGGCGGGGGTTGTTCTGACGAGGTCCTTGAGCAGCTCTGTATAGTGTGTGCGCCTGTCAGCGTCTCCGTCTTCATCAAGTATGTGTCTGTGCATGCAGGACGGGTACTCACGGAAAAAGCCTGTGTAAAGTACATGGCATTAACTTCAGTTTTCTTCCACAGCCACAGCGCATTCAGTGTCAGCAGACCCCAGTTGGGAGGGGTACACCCTGGACAGATTGCCCGACAACCGGGAGATAACACACGCAAGCACATGCAAACTCCATGAAGAAAGGCTATATTGGTTTCGTGCTCACCAACATACAGTAATTGTTACACTTTAAGACCACAGCAACAGGATTTGCTACTACTGAACTACTTTGCTACTGTATTTTTGAAAAAAAATAAAATCAAGGCTAAAATTTCATTTAAATTACTTCAAACTCTACGGCGTATCATTTTATAGGCTTATGCCATCAATATGCATCTAAATCTACTTCTAATTTCAAAAGTATTAACAGATGTTTATCGTATAAGAAACAATCAGGTTCAACAATTAGCCTGTTCACAACTCATTCACGCTCCTTATTTATCAGTTACTGTATATTTGCTGCTGCTACTTTTGTTATGATATGTCTTAAACTATTTCCCGCTGCCGACAAAGGCGATTTGATTTCTCGTGAAGCATAAATACAATTTCTATTAGTGACATCACTTTAAAGGGGACATCAGAAGTAGTGAGCGCTTTATGACGAGAACCAAAGTGTAAGTTCCTGCAAAGATTTGCCTCGTGTTTTATATGAGATTCTTGGATTGTGTTTTTGTGAGGATTGTTGAAAGTGTGATTGATTTAGAAAATGTATGAAATAATGCTTTAAAGAAGTAAATCAGGGGTGTCGTGAGCACTCTTTTCCAGCAATAGATCAGAAGGTAAAAGTGTGTCTTTCAGTGTGATGAGGTTCCCCAGAGCAGTTCCTTCCCATCCCATCCATCCATCCATCATCTGTGACTGCTTATACAATTCAGGCTCATGGGGGCTGGAGACTATCCCAGCTGTCATAGGGCAAGAGAAGGGGTACACCCTTGTCAGGACACACAACCAATAACACTCACATTCACACCTACAGACAATTTAGTCAACATGCATGTCTTCGGGCTGTGGGAACTCTGCAAAGACACGCAGCCCCCCACTATCTGATCCATTCATCACATTCCTATAGCATTTCATGCAACAGTTGCGAAACGATTCCCTTCGTGTCAACTTCACGAGAGGCCTTCAAGAATCTGAAGCCATCAAATAGTAATAGACAAATTTCAAAACCTGACATTTTCCAAAGTTCCTCATATCGATGAGCAACAACTGACCAAGACACACAGCTAGCGCCTTCTAACTTACACCTTAACTGGGAAGAATTTAAACAAAGCGCATCCAAAAGTCAAAAATAATCAATAAAATCATCAATTGTCCCTCCTTGTAGGACTCTCCCCAGCCATTAATTGCCTCCTGAGCATGCTTGAGCAAATCATTTGGTGCTTAATAATTCTGGCACAGTTGGCCAAGAATGCAAGACTTTGGTCAGGTTAATGTCCCAGGTGGGAAGGAAAGAATGTAAAAACAGGACAGAGCTGAATAAGGATGCGTGATCAGCAGAATCCTCTGAGATAAATTGAGGTTAAAGAAATAGTGCAGAGGGCAGCCGAACACCTGAAATGGGCCAGGGCCCAACATCCAATCCTGTCCACTTTGGGAGGCAGGAAACTGAAATGATGAAGTGTTCTTGAATTAACATGGCGACTAATGCTCAGGATCAGAGGAAATTATAATTATGGAGCTTTAACTTAATCTTTGAGAAAATATCAGAATGATACGAGTTTTAAAAAAAACAACCTCACCACTCAGTACATCCACTACTGTAAGTCTGTGACAGGCAGTGTCTTTTCACAGGGTATCAAACAGTCCAATAATGTCCTTGGCATTACAGAGTCAAAACAATAGGAAACATTAAAAGCCCATCAGGAAACTGTAAATTCTGCATCACAGGTGCCCAGTGCGCCTTTACTGTTTTATCACAAGTCAGTTTCACTCAGAATCAAAATATTAGATTTTTGTGTGTGGAGATAAAATCGTATCTTGTCAATGTTATGTTTTCATTTAGTGCTCACACTTAAATGAAGTTGATGGATTTTCTGTCTTGTCTCTGCTTCACACCTGCACAATACAATTGTAAATGATTAAACAATAACCCAGAATCTCTCTTTTTCTCCGTCTTTGCCTTTTCTCCATCTTTGTGCATCCCCTAAATCTCTTGCCCTAAAGGCTCTTTTTTTTTGTTTAACCACTAGCCTATTACTTGCTTTCAGGCTCCTCAAATATTACCAGAAAGAGCATGAGAGTACAAATGATGTGAGGAAAGGTTGAAATGAGGAGGTAATGGCCTGAAAGTGACATGGGAAAAGAAAATGACATGAGCTCGTGAGACAAAGGGGAATGAGAGACAGATAGAGAGACACAAATATGGAGGGCAACAGAGGGAAGAGAGACTCCACCCCAGGTTAATAGAAAGTCCCTGGTGTAAATAAGAACAGGGAAAGAAAAGTAAAACTGAGGAGAACAAACAGGGTGAAGCACAGAGAAATGAACTATTTCGTGTGATGGGGGTAAAGGAAGGGATGGAAAGGCGAGTACATTTCCAGGCTGGGCTGGTTTTTCAGCAGAACCACACCAGCAGCAGAACCAGGACGGAGCATCGGCCCGGCTCCCCCCTGCGGGTAGATTCAAGCTCCGGGCAGAAAACGTGGCTTAGAGAAGCGAATGGGAGACGCAGGGAGAGACGGATGTGATCAAGGACGTGTGGGGTCAATGCAGAAAAGGGTGGGTCTTTGTTTTTTAAGGCAGGATTCAACCTCAGAACATGTGGCACACATCTCAGCCCCTCAACCACTGTGAAGTTGACCTCACACCCTGTTTGGTTTTTCATAGGCCATCTTGCCGGGATCCGCTCCCCTGCCTGTCGGCGAGTTGGTGTCCGCAACACCTGGGCAGGTCACGTCAACTTTGATGCGTAGAAGGCTGGGAGCAAACCTCAGAACATGGCGCCTCAGTCCCACAACAGAAAACACGCCCTGTGACACGCCCACAAAATTATTATTATTATTATTATTATTATTATTATTATTATTATTATTATTATTATTATTATTATTTATTTATTTTTTTTAGTTCTTACAGGTTTATGTGCTTCAAATAAGTACATTTATTAAGTTGTCTGACAATATTAAAAATCTAATAAACAAATTAGCACATTAGTACATTAAATCAGATCAAAATTCTTCTAATTAAAAACTAATACCTCTTGTCTCTGGAGAGGATTGTTGACATATAACCATTTATCGCTTTTCTTTGCAAACCCCTGGGCCTTAAAGGATTTGTCACAGCAACACCTTCGAAAGAAGTTTGTAGTTCATGGTGTCGTGTAATTAAAATCTGCAATGAAGTAACTGTAAGGGTTTCAACTTGCGAGTGATGTACAGTCTCTCCTGGGTTTGAAGGTGTTGCATATCCTCAGGCGATCTTCTCAATTCAATATTTTTGTGACAGAGAAATCTAATCTTTTGCTCTTGTTCTGCAGAGAGATGAAAATGGAAGCACATGTGTAAAGGCTCACGTTTGAATAGGTCCGCGAGATAAGACCAGGGGCAGATGGACAGGGTTTATGTCCCTATCAGGGATAGAATAGAGAAAAGTGGGGTTGGAAAAAAAGAGGGTTGGACACCGATTTTTTGTCAGCAGAGAGGAGAAATGAGAGGCAGAACACTGACGCAGGTCCTCCTGAAATATAAGATAATGTGATTGTCTTGTTGGTAGGGAATTAAAGGACTTGCAGTGAATGGGGAATCCTGTTTCGAGGCTGAGGGAAAAGGAAAGCTTTTAAAAACATATTATCCCTAACAATGGGTCCACCCAGGGCGATGTGTGATACACGAGGGTTTCACAGACTTGAAAGATATCACAGCCTCTCTCTATGCAGATGAAATGTAAAGGAACCCTATTGCAATTCTCTCCTCCCGGCCCTCTCATATTCAATAAGCCCACTTTTGGCGAATGAGATGTGAAATTGCCTGCTATCAATGCGAGGCCCCTCGGTAAAAGCCATTTTCAGATCTCTCTGAATTGGATTGTTCCACCATTCATTTCTGGTTCCTGAGTTAATGACCATTATGAATGTGGAGCTAGTCAGGCAGTGACCATGACCGCAGAGGTGCTTGATAGGCCCCCAGGGAGGGCGAGGTAAATAATCCAAAACTAGCCATGTGAAAGAAAGGACATCGTTTGACAATTTGGACGAGGTTTTATGGAGAGGGAGGAGACCAGCGAGCAGAAGAAGAGTGAGGGAATGATTAAGTGAGGACGTTTGCAACTTTGCCATTTCAGGTATTTTAAAATGGGAAACCATTTGTTGCACGAGATAGAAACTAGAACAAGCTAAACTAAAACAACACTGCAATGGTCATAATGTCAACTTTTTCAGCTCATACAGTGGCCAGTTGGCAGAAAAAATTATTTTATTTGACAGAATGATAAAGGTTTGTTTAGGTTTAGGAAATAATAACACCGCGGCCTACTCTTGACTAAAACAGCACCGTACAAATTGCTTAATGCAGGTCTCAAAAACATGGCCGACATGCTTTTGGCGTTGGCATGATTATCGATGGTTGCGGGTGTAGATGGAGAAGTATAATTCTGCCTTAAGAGTCACCAGTTAGTGTAACATGCGTGTCTTTGAACTGCGGGTGGAAGCCGGAGTACCTGCAGGAAACAAGCACGGGCACAACATGCAAACGCCACACAGGTTGGGGGTTCGAACTGGGGAACTTGTACCTGTGAGGCGGCAGCACAAACCGCTCGCTCTACACCACTGTGCTGTAACATATATACTGTAAGAAATAGTTCATTATGGAGTTATGACCCCCTCAATAAATAAAGAGGTTAAAATCACCTCCACCTTTATCAGCCGATTTGTTCCACACCAGGTTTCTACAGTAACAGATATTTGTCCTTGGATTTTATTCCATAACTCCAACGTTATTTGTAAAGCTTCGTTTGAAAACGTTCAACCGATCTGAGCTACACAAACTTAGCACAAGCTTAGTGTCTCCTGCTCATAATTGCAACATTCGCATTACATTACAAGGACCTGAGGAAAGGATGCTGCTGTCATCCACAACTGACGAGGGGGTCACCAAGCTCACAAACACATTAAACCCCTCTGCTCTCACTACTTTCCTGTGCATCACCAATTGCTTTTTCCATTTGTTGCACATGGCAGTGATCCTTTCAAATAAAACACAGCTACGTTTAAAGCCGTTTCTGCTGCCATCGGAGAAAAAGTAAGACTTATTAAATTCCTAAATGTTTAAAAAAAAAAAAAAAAAAGACAATAAAACAGTGAAAAAATAAAATAAATTAAAACAAAATCTAACCACAGTTTGAATTTTGATCCATGTTGTGTGATTGTACAAACAAACCCAACTTCTACTTGAAACCTCCAAACATTCAGGGCATTTAAAACATTTCAATACACAATGACTTTAGCTACTGGCCTAAAAAGAAAGGTTATAAATAAATTGAATAATAACGACAGATGGGAACAATCTAGTTCCATGCTTGTGCTATGTTTTCTTCATTTTAGTTATTTTGATAGCACTGTCCTCTGTTGGCTGTTGATATATCACTGCATGCTGAAAGAAAATATGACCATCCATACCAACATAAAGCATTCAAACTCCTGTCCTAAGAGAACGTGTGGCCATCAGTGTAGATACTGCAGAGAAATCAAACGCAGGCAACTGACAAACGGCAGAAAACAACATCAGGGACTAAGATAAGAAAATGTGCATTTATAAGATTATATTAATGAAATGTTTATGTGTGGTGGGTCTAATGTGGACAGGGAGGGATAATAATTCATCCTGATGCATTGAGCTCGCTCCCACACAAACAAGACAATAAGAAAGGAGGATATGAAAATGAAATTAGCCTCTTTCTGTGTTGATCATGAGCTTAAGACGGAAGCAGGCGGTTACTGCAGTTCATATACACTTACACAAGTGCAAACTTCCTTATTTAATTAAAACTGCTGAGGAAAGGGAAGAAGGAAGGGGAAAAAAAAAAAATCAACATTTCATTGTTTGCAAATAATATTCAGGAGTGATGCATTTGGAAAAGAGATGAAGAGCTCTCGTCTGAATTTCTCTACACAGCCTCTCCGTCTGATGCACATTTCATTTTCCCAAGCCAATCATACACTTTATGCTCTCCTTTGCAATTTGATTACGTCCCAATTATGCTGTTAACTGCGCATTATGTTTGTTTATGTGAGTGGCTGCATCTGTGCACAGGATCAAACTGTTTCTCTATGCATTTGTGTGTAGTTAATAATTAAGCTGTGGATCTCTCAGGAGGTGGCAGCATGGTGAGAAAAGGCTGGGTCACTTTATCCCTCCTGTCATCCAAGTCCCCAACATCATTTAGGATGTAGCAG
The DNA here is from genome assembly GCF_033026475.1 of Channa argus. Lineage (NCBI taxonomy): Eukaryota > Metazoa > Chordata > Actinopteri > Anabantiformes > Channidae > Channa > Channa argus. Next base: position 10,114,765 of record NC_090218.1, read on the forward strand.
AAGGGGAAACTGCATAGAGGGGCCACTGTAACAACCACAAAAAACAAAACAAGAAATGAACCATGGAGCTGCAGAAGTGATGCTGCATTTGGATGTGAGGTAGTTGACTCCCTTATCGGAGGAGGTGACACTGATGTGTCATGGTGACCACACAGCTCAGCAGACTGATTTGCCTCAGTCGTGCTCTGCTTTGACAGAGTCTCACACTGCATTGATTCAGGACAGCAAGACTATTAGAATGCATTTCTCAAAAGTTGATGCAGGTGTGTCATTTAAATTCAGCAGGGGGAGACCACCATCTGGTCTAATCTGCCAAGTTGTATCATCTTTCTTCGGCGGGGGGGGGGGCTTAAGTATTCAATCACTTTATGTACTGCTGTAATTACATTAATAATATCAGTTTGTTAGCTGCTTTTAGTTCTATGTGGTGAATGTCTTCAGACACTTCCATACCTCCACAGGTTTGTCATCAGGACCAACTGTCTTTCCACTCTTCATCCTCTTCAACGTCCTCCTCACTTCACTCTTACTAATCTTTGCTACTTCCTGCTCCGCACCAGTCACCTCTTATACTCTTCGTTCCCTTTCATTTTCCTCATTCATCAACTCTTCAAAGTTCTCCTTCCATCACACTCCTGGCACCTGTCCATACATGTCCATCCTTATCTTTAATCACACTAGAAAGTGTTCACTACAGCCATTTCCACCCTCTTTACAAAAGTCTACCACCATCTGTCCTTCTGCGTTCCTGTCCTGAAGACCAAACCTGCCCATCACATTCTCATCACCTCTGTTCCCTTCACCTACATGTCCATTTAAATCTGCACCAATCACCACTCTGTCACCTCTGGGGATGCTCAGCATCACTTCATCTAAATCACTCCAGGATGTCTCCTTCTCTTCTAACTCACATCCTACCTGTGGGGCATAACCACTCACAACATTGAACATCTTGCCTTCAATTTCCAGGTTCAGACTCATCAACCTGTCTGATACTCTTTTCAACTCCAGAACATTCCTCACAAACTCCTCTTTCAGTATAACTCCTACTCCATTTCTCTTCCTATCTGACCCATGGTAGAACAACTTGAACCCTGCTCCTAAGCTTCAAGCTTATATCCACCTACCTTCTCTGCATCATGTCAACCAACTCTCTAGCCTTCCCTGTCATAGTCCCAACATTCAAAGTCCCTACTGTATATACTCAGTCTACGCTCTTGGTTTTCCTCTTCTCTCTCTGCTTACAAACACACCTTCCTCCTCTCCTCCTTCGATCAACAGTAGTCCAATTTCTGATGGTACCCTGTAGGTCAACAGCACCGGTCGTTGTTAACCCGGGCCGCGACCGATTCGGTATGCAAGTCATTTTCAGTGTGAAAGTCATGATTTGGCATGTGTTTTACGTCAGATGCCTGTCCTGACAACACTCTGGATTTATCCAGACTTGGGATTGGCACAAGAAGACACTGACTTGTGTCCCCTCACGGTTGCAATCCAGTTAAAGACCAACTACAACTTACTAAATGTTCATATCCTGTTGTTTACAGCCCTCGATGCCTCCAGCTTGGTGTTATGGTGCAGTTTTGTGCAGCATTTTACTAATAACTCGTCCTCTATTCTGCAGATACTGTTAATTCTCCTGCAGCTATAAAACCACAAAGCATGTATATGCAAACATTATTTCCTAAATAAGAGGTCAAAGTTACCTCTCAAACAGCTGGACAACTTTGCAGTTCAGAATTAACTCCTGTAACTCAACTGACTATAAATTGGAGTATAATACATACTGTGTGGAAGATTTTATCTATTGGGTTTGTTTGTCCAACAACGATGAGCCAAGCTGTCTTTGTTTGCTGTAGTTAGTTTGTTTTCTACTTGGGAGAAAAGTGTTTGTGCTAATTCTAGAAGGAATATGTCAATCTGAATAATTTTGACTATTAAAATGAACCTTGTTTTATTCCAGAAATGCCTCATCCTCCCTGTCTTTCGTGTTGTGGCCTCACTCTGGTTCCACTCATGAAAACAATTAGAGTGAAGAGGATGAGAGAGATAATGATGGATTGTGGAAAAACTAATGGACAAAAGAGAGAACGGATGGAAAAGCAAAGAGCCTGCAACCAGACACGAAGGTGCCGAGGGGAAACTCGTTGAAAGAAACATTGATGAAGTCAACAATAGAGTGAGGTTACAAAAAGGAGGAGACACAAGACTGAAGTGTAGAGGCAGATCAGGAAGAGAGGGACGGAGATTGACAAGAACATGAAAAAGGGAACCACCGAAAGAGAAACGGCAGGGAAGAAAAGCGCAGTTGAGACAGAGAAAGAAAAGAGCAAAATGACAGCAGATGCATGTAAATGAAGGGGGGTGGGGGGGTCCTAGGGTCCCCATCCCTCTCTGTTTGAAAGAACCATTAGCAGTGTCTGCCTCAGATTTCTGCCCATTCCTATTACCATCACAGCTGGATTCATCCATGTGTGAGACCCGCCTCAGTCTGCCTCACCACAAGCTCTCCTCCTCTCCCACTGTACTCTGCTTCTCTCTCTCACACACACACACACTGAGTACCACCCTCCTGCATGAGCCTCAAAGTGCTACACATATTCATCTTCTCCAGAAAACATCTCTCTGACACCTGAGTTCAAATCCAGGGTATCTGCTGGGCATGATGTTCTATTAACTGACAGGTCAATTTAACAAATAAAAAACAAGAGGGCATGAGCAGAGCGTACCGTTGAAGCAGTGCAGTGCGCCTGGGTGGTGTTTCACATTTAAAAAAAAAAACCGCCTTATGAATGATTTGTGTGGTGCTCAATTATTGAGGAGCCTTCACAGATCTGATGAGGTGCTCAGAGCCGCTCGGTCGGCTTGTCGGGCAGTGGGTTGGGCAGTTTCCAGCAAGCAGGCGGTAACGTCTGCATGTGCAATTCCAGTAAATGCAGAAAGTTTCCCCTCGTGGCTTATGCATGACGAGATCACAGCTGGTAATAGGATGTGATGAAACTGTGTGTGTGTGTGTGTGTGTGTGTGTGTGTGTGTGTGTGTGTGTGTGTGTGTGTGTGTGTGTGTGTGTGTGTGTGTGTGTGTGTGTGTGTGTGTGTGTGTGTGTGTGTGTGTGTGTGTGTGTGTGTGTGTGTGTGTAAACCAACTACTCCAGGCTCTGGAATATAGCTCGAGGCAAAGGGATTGTATCACTCCAATAAACGTGATTAATTAAAGAAGCTCTTTGCATATGATTAGCATCAAGATGTGTGTGTTTGCACGAAGATCATTATAACCATGCTGTGCCTCAACTGTTTTACATAAAATTGTCTAATTGGTTTACATCACCTGTAGGTTTAAAATGTGTGGCCCATATTTCTGCAAAGCTTGAATTCTATTCATAAATAAAATAAGATGCCCCTGTTCAATACCTTTGGGGGCTTTTATTATATTTGCGGACTTTGATGTTTCCACTACCATTCTGAAGGGTCTTTATTAGATCAACAGGAACAAGATCCCCAGCAGGGTCCCCTCAGCTGTTTAAAGAGGTTTGGATGCCAGGGCTGAGAAACACAGGGGTAGAGAGGGGAAGATGAAAGGGGACACGAAGGAGCAAAGTGAAAGCAGTAGAAAGGAATAGTTTTCTGTTGCCAAATGCTAAAAGCACATTAAATGAGGAGAGAAGTGGCACAAGTGCAATGAGGAGACTTGAAAGTAGGAGAAAGAGGAAGGGGCTGAGGGAGCAAGAGGGGGACAGCAACCCCAGATCTCACTACGTTCAGTCCCCCCCAGGCGGCGGGGGCAGCATGGTAACTCGCGGTTCGCAGACCAGCCGACCGTCGCCTTTGTACCACCGTGTGGAATTTGGAATATTCTCCTTCTGCTTGCGTGAGTTTCCTCCCACAGTCCAAAGACACGCATGTTCAGTTAATGGGTGACTCTAAATTGCCCCGTGAGTGTGTGAATGGTCTGTGTGTGTCCCTCTGTGTTGGACCCCAAGATGGACTGGAGACCTATCCAGGGTGGACCCCACCTCTAGCCGCTGCTCCAGCCTGTGACCCTACACAGGATAAGCAGTTACAGCTAATGGATGGATAATCATCATTAAAAATAAAAGCAAAAAAGTCCTATTTCGGTGATCAAATAAAAAAAATATGAGATGTGAAAATGAAACTGAAAACAGAACGAATTGATTTACAAATGTTATTAACCCATATTTTATTCACAATAGAAGATAAACATATCAGATGTTATAACTGAGATATTTTACCATTTCATGGAAAATACTAGCTCACGTTCCGCACGTTTTTTATGACCACCTTGCCGCAACCGTTCCATTTTTGTCCGGGCTAGGGAATGGCACCAAGGTTGCATTTGGTGGCTGGTGGGGCCACAACTGGTGGGATAGGATTCAAACCCACTGCCTTCTGCATCCCAACCCATTGCTCTACCACTGAGCTGGGTATAAATGGAACAATTTCAGAAACATTTTCCTAAACCTAAAATTGCAAAGACTTTGAGGATCCCACCACTTACAGTATATAGTATAATCAGAGAATCAGGAGCAACCTCTGCACACAAGGGACAAGGCCAAAGGTTAAAACTGGATGCACCTTGTATATTTCAGTAAGACAATGCTAAACCACATGCTGCATGCAACAACACCGTGGTTTCACAGGAGAAGAGTCGTGGTGCTGAACTGGCCTGTCTGCACTGCAGACCTTTCAGCAAAGGAAAATATTTGGTGCATCTAAAAAAAATAAATAAAATAAATTACAACAACAAAAGCTCAGGACTGTTGAGAAGCTAGATTCTTGCATCAGACACAAATTGGACAACATCCCTCTACTTAACTCCAGCAACTGGTCTCCTCACTTCCCAGACATTTACAGACAGTTTTTAGAAGAAGAGGGGATGTTACACACTGGTAAACATCACCCTGTTCCAACCGTTTTGAGATGTGTCAAATTCATAATGAGCTAATATTTTCCATGAAATGTTAAAATTTCTCAGTTTCAACATTTGCTATGTTGTTGAATAAAATATGGGTTGATAAGATTCACAAATCATTGGATTCTGGTTTTATTTAAGTTTTACACATCGTCCGAACTTTTTTAGAATTGGGGTTGTGCATAATATTAATTCTATTATCAGAGTAAAGCATCTTCAGATACAGGTGTTGATTAAAAATATGACAGTGGCATCAAATGTGTCATTACTGTATGTTCATTTTGTTACTCTGCTCTGTAATACAATTTATTTTTAGATTATGATTCGATATTTGTTGTGTTGTTGTCGAGGAGCAGCAAGCACAGTGAGTCACATGCCGCACATTCTGTTGTTGAATATAATACGCATCCGATTTATTTGCTCTAATTTTCTCTCTATATTGCCATCTGGCAACGTTATTGCAAATCCGACGCATGAATAATGTACAAAATTAATATTGTTTTCATCACACCTGCCTACATAAACAGTAGGACACCAGATATTTCCCCTTGCATTCGCAATTTTATGCATTTCTAGTAAACATTTGTTGCATTCGTTTAATCTTTACAGCAGGGGGTGGAGGTGGCTTGTGCGATGGGTGTTGGACTGTGATACATCCAAATCTTTCTAGTTAGAGAGAGCACTGGCTGAGGTCTGCCTGCTGTGTTTAATCCACCCAAAGACAGCAGAACTTTTGTTTTTAGTTCATTCAGGAGGCGCAGATAAAAAAAAAATATGAACCCACATTGTGTCCTGGTCCAATATTTCATGTTTCTGTTGGTTTCCCTGAAGCAGGAATCTCAGAAACATTTGTAAACAGAAAAGTAAAAGAAAATGTTACATCACCCCCATGTGGGGCAGACATGCACAGAAAGAACACGCTTGTTCCAACATAAGAAACATTTAATATCACAAGGTTTTCACTGCCTCTCTTTCTGATTAAAAATGTTCTCCATCAGGTTCGTTACATTCTTCTTCTGACTGGGCTCCTAATGAGATTATCATGATGGAATATCAGTGTGTCTAGTTTGAACTTTCTCAGATTGAATTAAAGACCACAATTTCCCCCCAACCTTAACAAAACAACAAAAAAAGTTGTGGTCACTACAAATGGGTTCTGTATTGCAAACGTGGTGTCGCATTTCAGGACCAGCATGTGAACTTCATCCAGTCTATGAAAAACAAAAAATATATATATATATATATTTTTGCAATCTACCATTCCAGCCAACACATTCTCATCCTACAGCATCAGCACTTCCTTACCACAGTAACCAGGTGCTTCCTCAGCATGTAATGCAAAGGGACGGGTCAATGCGATGCTTCTTGATACCTGCGGAATAAGGACTGGCTGGACCAATTAGGGCGTACACATCACAGATCGTAAATGACGAAATCTGCTTGTGTTTCATATCCAAATAACTCACCAAACAGATCTGCATAACTCCAGCAAGAGATTTTATAATTAACACCAATGCTATAAACACTTGTGGCTAAACATCATCCTCAGATTCAACCACGTAGACGAGACAACAAATAAAGGGTTATTTCTGTTTCCCCAAGTGTGCACTGCCTTCATCAGAGCACAAACAGGGTCTTAACTACATCCTCTGTTTCGATTGTGCCACTTTGAGTTTTGGATCATTGTTCATCTTGTGTTTGTGGCAGAGGTAGATTTGGTTAATCAACTTCAAACAAGAAACTGAAACGGTGAAGAAACTGAAACAGGGAGCTTTGCCATTTTCAAGGCAAAGTTACTGATACATTTAGTACTAAAGTGCTTGACTTGTGACCACATTTCCATATTTGTCTGTTGCAAGTTTGCATAAATAAATCTAAATTCTAAGAAACAGAGCTTTTCTGGAGAGTTTCATCCATTAAAGCCAAATTGGTTCAAGGCCACAATAAAGAAGTGTGCATAATACCAAATGATTAAAAAAAAAAAAAAAAAAGTGTCCCTGTGCACAGAAATTAAATGTATTCGATCATTTGATCTCCATGTCAGTTGCACTTCAACTTTATGAAGAGTATGGCATTAATGGCATCTTAAACTTTGCAGGACAAGTTAGCAAAAGGTGTTGTGTCACCCTGTTTGGAGTGATCAGGGTAATTTACAAAAAGCCTCAACAGTGTTGAGACACAGTAAAACAGGGACAGATGAAGGCACTGTAGCAATGCGAGCTGAACCATTATACTTTCCCCTTCGATTTGATGATGGGAGACACAGACAGTGACAAACATACATGAAGGCAGAAGACACAAATATGGAGAGACAACGAACAGAAGTGTCAGGCTTTTCAGTTTGATCGGAGAAACTGCAGAGACAAAGAGATGTACGCAGAACCAAAAAAAGACTGAAAGTGTCAGAAAACAAGAGAGTTGTTGCAGCTTTTTTTTTTGATGAGAACCCAGTCAGGGCAGAGCTGCTATGCCTGATCAACCAGTGCTTGAGTGTTCACCCCAGCAGGCCTGCTGAGAGCCGAGTAAAACCCCGACCCGGAGCCTGGCGTCCTGCCCCTGACAAATAAACCTCAAAACTGAACTCTATCTGGCTCCAAGTGGGAACATTCATTATCATTACTGTGGGTTTGTCTGTTCCCACATGCACCAACGCCGCAGTGCAAAGGTGTGCCCAGGTAGCCAATCACGAGAGAAGCGGGTGAGGAAACAGAAGAGTGAGGGGGGAGGGATAGGTGAGGGGTGCTGGCTCATCTCTCCACAAGTATTTTCTCTGTTTTTCCCCTGTTAAAGTGGTTTGCACTCCACGT